>NC_092858.1:50849470-50966306 GCF_032062135.1 Pyxicephalus adspersus | reverse complement strand
AAGACTAAACTTCAGACAGAAAGGCCCACAAACAAACATCAACAGAAAGCCGCTGCAGTAAAGGCCTGGCAGAGCATTAAAAAGGAGGAAACCCAGCATCTGGTGATGTCCATGAGTTCAAGATTACAAGCTATCATTGCCAGCAAAGGGTTTTCAACCAAGTATTAGAAATGAACATTTTATTTTCAGCTTTTTAATTTGTCCAATTACTTTTGAGCCCCTGAAATGAAGTGATTGTGTTAAAAAAAGGCTTTAGTTCCTCACATTTTGTATGCCAACTTTTTTGTTCAACCCCCTGAAATAAAGCTGAAAGTCTGCAGTTCTACTGCATCTGGTTTGTTTCATTTTCCGTAAAAATAATTATGGTAATGTACAGTTTCAAAATTAGAAAAAAGTTGTTTCTGTCCAAATATTTATGGACCTAACTGTAAACAGGTATATGTGTATATGTATATTCAGCATTAAGAGGACTCACATAGGCACACAAAAGTAAATAGAATGATTGTGTTATTAAGCCTTATATTTTGGTGAATCACAGCTCACTTTTATCAGGACTTTGCCGAAACACATGGCTTAATGACATTACCATATTATTTACACTTGTAATCACATGCATGTCCTGTGAGTTCACCAAACTTCTTTTTTTCCCTGCCTGTAAGAGCTCCAAGTGTAGTGTAGATTGTATACAGATGGGCATTTTTTCTTTTAGGTTGTAAACACAACACAAAGGAAGGGAATATCTCTCCAAAGTGAGGGAAACATTGTCTCCCCCTTTCCGTAGTTGCTTGCATATCCTCTTTTTTTAAGGTGCACCTTTTAATGACCTGATGAAGAACAAGCTGAATGAGCCTAAATAGCTGGCACAAATTTAAACAGACATGGAACTGAGTCAACTGCCATGGAAGGTAACATGTGAGAAATATAATTAGTTGGTTTGGAGGTACCATGAATATTGCTCGATCACCTGGTACAGACAGAAACAGGTTTGAAGCTGATATAGTTGGCAGCAATAAAACAAATATATGAGCAAGTGCAAGTAGTTCAAATGCTGGATCAAACTTTATAGGGTGAGTCAAACCTCGGATACGCTTATCTGACTGATTTACAACTGGATCATATGGCATTGGTGAGAGAGAGCAAGAACTGAACTGGCTGACACATGAGTAGAAGCTTTCCCTAGCTGCCCTAACTTCTTCAATCATTGTTTATTGTCAATAGTCCAGGGACCCCCAATTATCAGTGACATCACTAACACATCATTAAGCTGCTTTCTCTTTTACTGGGTTTGATCTATTAAAGCTCTTACACTTTCATCAGTGAAGCTGAGTGATCCAGCAAACCTGAAATGGATCTGGTCCAGGATTCAAAACATTTGCTAGCTAATAGCAAATGATTTTAAGAAATCTATTCCAGGTTTGCTGAATGACCTAGCTTCACTGATGAAGGTGTATATCCTCTCCATCCTTGGAGTGCTTTAATAAATCAGGCCGTTTGTTAATCAGAAGAGAATTGAAGAAGTAAGCAAGAGACACAGTGGGAGAATCTGGAGGATGCTGAATTTGATGTAACTAAGGGTCTCGGTGCCCTCTTTCCTTTTAGTAACACCCATGCTGTATGTATACTGCATATTTATCTCTACTTAGTCCACTCTTTAGTCTCCCTGCTGCTAGACCCATAGGTCCTTATTTAATAAAGCTCTCCAAGGCTGGAGAGGACACACTTTCAGTGAGGCTGGGTGAGTGAAAATTACTGTTAAGAATGGATCTGGTCCGGGATTCAAAACATTTGCTAGCAAATAGCAAATGACTTTGAAGAAATTCTTTCCAGGTTTGCTGGATCAACCAGTTTCACTGATGAAAGTGTATCCTTTCCAGCTTTGAAGAGCTTCAAAAAATCAGCCCCATAGTGGGATTTACAGCTTGTTTCAACACAAACAGGGTATTAAGTCTAGAGGCACTTTAATGAGTATCCCCCCTATCTATGCACAGACCAATCAACAAGATAGTTTAAAACTGGACCAAGTAAAACTTCTTTTGAAATGTCCACAAAGCTGAACCTGCTACAAGAGGTCACGGCAGGTTCATAACACAATTTATTCATGATAATTAGATAAAGCTAGGCTAATTTTAATTTCTAAATATGTATCTTTATTCTATATTCAGGATCAAATTTTATGTTGGTTCTAAGATTAGTTGTTTTCAATAATAACAGACTAGAATTTGGTACGCATGTTACCTCCTACATACTAAAGTCAACTTCTGGAAGGATCGCTTATGAATGAAAAGACTTAAAGAGCTCTTTGCAAAACTGACATGTATGGATAAAAAGGATCTTTCTTCTGGTGTTAGAGAGTCTTCTGGAAAGACTTTTGTGGCTCCCAAAAGGCTTACGAATGAGTGTACTTATTGTTACAGAAGATGTGAGTTTTGGGATTTTGGCCCAATTGACATAATAAATATTGGATTGCAGTTTTAGAAAGCCTCTGTGCAATGGCATCACAATACTTAGAAAGTCTGACATGTTGACTTTGGATTTGACAGTTGGATAAATGAATCTGGAGATAATAGGTTCACCACAACAAGGTGTTTTTGTTGTATTCTGTAATGTATCCTGTTTTATATTTAGGAAATATGAAAATGCAAGAAAAATGGAATATGAGAGAAGAAAAGTAACATTACATGCAATCAGAAAATGTGTTTAGGTAATTTCTATTTATTGTGACATAAGACGTTAAAAGTTCTGTTTGTTGTAGGTTAGTGTAGAATGATTCTATACTGTCACTGCATCAGTAAGCAATAGCAGCAGTTTCCGACAGCCTGCTCTCCCTCCTCTCTCTAAAATAGTGAGCATTCGAAAAGGGAAATATATACGAAAAACCTTTAGAAATTATTGTAACCTTTGTTTGTCCTTTTGAGAGAGAAAATTGTAAAGATGTGCTAGTTTAATTAATGTGGTGATAAACAAGGTGATGTTAATGTGATGCACATTATTTTGAATTGCTTTCTTAACCATTGTAAGCTAATACATTTTTTAATGAATGTCCTTAAGAAAAAGGATATACCTTATTTCATTTAAGGGAAATGGTACTAAATTATTGTATGAGCTCATTAAACATCCACGGGTATTGGAAAAAAAAAACAAACTTAGAGACATAAAGATTCTACAGAATTTGTTCTGGACTAACATGTTTTCTTCGTTTTTGATGATCTCATAACTTATTTTCACAGGAAAAGCCACATTATTTTGTTTTTGAAACTTTCTTTTCAAAGCTAGTTATTTCATAGATAGTTGCATAACTATTCCTAAATATTACAGAACATAGGAAGATTTTTAGGAAGGTTTTGCTATTTTGTCGTTTGTGTAGTAAAATGTGTATGTGCATTTTTAAGGCTGTCATCCTGTAGGGCTGTTTGTATAAACTACCTTGTCAGCAGAGCAGTCTGTACCTCTTGGTCTGGGTACAGCAGGTTTATACTAAAAGATAAAAATGTGAGCTGAGATAGAAAAAAAAGGTTGAATTAAATTGGGCAACACTATTCAGAGACTTTTTGAGGGTGGAGGAGGCAGTAAGTCTTAATGACTGTTGGATTACAATAAAAATGTTTCTGACAATTTTATGAATTGTGTAGATCTTACTTCTGTTGCCTTTGTAACAATAATGAGTTAACCACTGGAGAGAACCAGCATACTGCTCAGTTGTTCGGATGATCCTCTTTGTATCTCAGTGGGTGAGAGCCACCAGAAAGTGGAGACCAGTTGCCGTGCTGTGAATTTCTGTATGCAGTGCTCGTCATACCTACTTGCATTTATAGTGTTTAATATTTTGATAAATGAACATTGAGTTGAAACCATAATTATAACAATCTGACATTACAGGACATTATGACATTGTTTACAATACCTAATGTTGAGAGGGAAAGCAGGACATTCACTTCTGTCTGTTGAGCCCAATTGTAGTTGTCAATGGAATACAACTATTTGTTCTACCTAAAGTTTTTTTTTTTTTTTGTATCCATTTCTAGGGACTCCAAACTTCATGTTCATACTGGTTAGGAAAGGGTGGGGGGCTCTCATTTCTTAGAAGCCCCTGATCCCTGTGTGTGGCATTGTGCAGATGACAGATTTATTTGTACCCATTTCTAATCATTCGTACCAAATTTTGTTTCATAGGTTTATCCATGCATCTGAGGTAAATTGAGAAATATTAGGACTATTTTTATAATTGTGTGTTGGTATTAGAGCCATAGACATAATGAACTTGTTAGTGAAGTAGTGACACTGACTTTTGTTACTTTTGTGATATCCCTGTTCCAGAGCTAACTGTAGGTGCACAGGAGCAGTCTTAAGGATTACCAATCACAGACCCCTTTTTTGCATGATATACAGAATATCATGAATTATTGAGAACATTTTGTTTAGAAGTAAAGATCAATAGGGTTTCTGGAAATCATGACCAGAATTGAATGACACTGTGTGCCTATAACTAAATCTTCCCATGGTTTAAAAAAAATCCTGGAGTGCCTGTTTGGCTGAAACTCATATGACAGGCTGAGAGTTGTAGTTTTCCAATCAAAAAAAAAAAAGATGGTCTTAAGGAAATGTAAATTAGTGTTAGCAATTGTGTGTATTAGCATCAAACAAAAGTAATAATAATATGATGTTTATTATTTTTACTACTACAAGTCTTGATTTCTATCATTATTACCAAATCACCTCCTACTACTACCAGGCCCTGGTGTTCGGAAGTGTAGATAAAGCAGTACAATGTAAAAAACTTTAAAGAGAAGGCAAGAGAACCCAAAAGTAAAATTTTAACTTGAATATTTGATTAATTTAAAAGAGGATAGAGGGTATTCCTTTTAGAATTCGGTACTGTTTTTACAATCTGTTTAACATTATTCCATCAGAACTTCACCACTAATTTTCCCTCACAAAAAATTCTACTAGAAAACATTTTATTCACAAACATTTTACCAAGGTAATCAGATAATCAAGATAATTACAAGTGTAATCTGCAGTTTTTCGCATGGAGCAAACATTTTTTTGTTAAAAACCCTTTGGATTCATAAATCATTATTTTTCTTTTTTGTCAAGTGATATTTTATCACCACCGTAAAATTATTTCTGTTGTTCTTTTTCATAGATAGCTTTGTAGCTATCATCATCCTAAAACTTGTGTAATAACCTGTGTAATAACCTGTGCAGTTACTCTTGTGAATTTAGTTTTCTTTAATTTTTTCATAAGGGTAGACAAAATAATACTGTCAGTAATACAATAGCACAAGATATATTTTCTCTAAGCCTAAAGAGGATACACTTTCATTAGTGAAGCTGGGCGATCCTGCAAACCTGGAATGGATCTGGTCCAGGATTTAAAACATTTGCTAGCAAAAATCACATGATTTTAAAAAATCCATTCCATGTTTCCTGGATCACCCAGCTTCACTGATAAAAGCGTATTCTCTCCAGTCTTGGAGAGGTTTCATAAATCAAGCCCAATGTATTATCTAATAACACCAGAAAAACAATTAATGTAATCTTTTACATTGTGTATGTTGGTGTACGTGGAAGTGTTTTCTGTGGTGGGTAAAGTCTTTTGCAGTTTGATGAGTAACAACAAATCCACGCTTGGGGGTGTATCAACAGTGTTATCCCACATTCCACCTCTCTAAATTATTGAAAAAGTGATAAGTGAATTGCTACTTTATAAAATGACCAATTTTCAAAGACCAGTCAGAGAAATGGACAAATGTACCAAGTTTAGTCCTTATGTCCATGTGACACATCTTGGAATGTTTTTGAAATACATTTTGTAAAAGCAGCCAAGAATGGACTATACTCTGTAGGATAAAAATCTTTATTTGCCTCCTGAAACTTCAACTAAAAATGTAATACAGTGCATTGTGTGGTAACTAACCCATTCCCAGATATTTGCTTTGTTACCTGATGCACCAAAAACATTTGATGATTACTGGAAATTGGGTAGTGGTCTGACACTACTGTGCCAAGCCCCTAAATCCACTGTATATGGGTCTTCTCCAGAACCTATTACTGATTGCAACATCCATCAAGCTTGATACATCAATACATGCTTCCTATGGACCCCATTGTAAGAAGTATTCACCCCTCTGCAGTTGCCAAAGAGTAAACCTTGAAGTTTAAGCAGCCTCTGCTTAAAGCGTGGGAAGGAATAACTGTATTACACACAAAATTGTGATTACTATTCACCTTTAAATTGTTTTATAGGGGTGATCATTGATGTATCTCTTTGTGGTGTGGCAAACTACAGGTGGATAGAAGATACCATAGGAAGATAACTAAAATTTACTAGGAACTAGTGGTTGCACATAACCAAAAAGTGGGATATTTGACCCCATACACCTGATTTATTAAAGCTCTCCACGACTGGAGGGGATACATTTTCATCAGTGAAGCTGGGTCAACCTGGAAAAGTTTTCTTTAAAGTCATTGGCTATTTGCTAGCAAATGTTTTGAATTAATTCCTGGTTTGCTGGATCACCCAGCTTTACTGATGAAAGTGTATCCTCTCCAGCCTCGCAGAGCTTTAATAAATCAGGCTCTATCTGTATTGAACTGCAATTCAAGCTAATTATTTGACCATCTCTAGTGGTATGTTAGGCTGAAGAATGTTTTTATATGTTATTCATGAAACAGATGAATCAAAGTAATTTGATCAAAAAACATACTAAAGTCAAAATTCCATCAAACTTTTTAAAAGGTCTCCTCTCTTAGGCTAACTTCCTTGTGATAATGAGTCTCATTGTGCAATCTTTTTGATAGCACACTACGCGGAATCTTGATTATGATATGAATAAATACACAATTTATGCTGCTTTAAACATTAAATTTATTGTTGATGTGCATAGGTTTGTGGCTTTTTATTGGGGATATATCACCCTGTATAGTACTCAAACATTGTAAATTAATAAATGTAGCAGGTTTTGCCCACTCACGCCATTATATTTGTCATTGTTTTTCTGTCATATTTTGGACATGAATAGAAGGGCATTTTATTTGCTGGAAGTTGTTCTCTTATAATACAATGGTGAGTCAGACTTTAGCTTGGCATGTAGTGTAATACAGCCTTGTAGAGCAGTTTGAATTTGCTGATTTAAACAGTGCTCAGCTTGTACATCCCTTCCAGAAACGTAGATTTCTTAATACTGCTTAGGGTGATTTCAGAATGCTAATGCCTCTGTTAAACTCTGTGGAGAGTTTGGTGGAGTGTTGCGTGCACATTGCATGTTTACCAAGTGAAGAAGGCTGAGCATCTGTGTCCATGTTTAGTTTTCTGTTACGCTCTTTATTGCAATTCATTTAACTGCTCCACGTTTCAAGCTAGGTGACAGAAATGCAAACACAACATGAAATAGATCAGCCGCTCTGAAATAACTGAACTGTGGTCTCAATTTAGATACAGCTGTTACAGTTCTCCAGATAGATGTAATTTAAAATGGACTGTCATCCATAAGACCTACAAATATTCTTGGAATAGAAGAATGCCACCTTTATATATTAATTTTATTTTTTGATTATTTTATTCCTTGCTGTTTGATTTGTTTTAAGAAACAAGACAATGCATACTGGCCACTAACATATCTGGGTTAATAACTAGAATGCCAAATGTAAAATATGAGCGATTCCTACTTTCCTTTAAGCTCCTAAATATATTTATATGGACAGCTGGTCACACATGCTCTGCATTCAGTGTGTTGCACCTCAAGATTGTTTATGAATATGTAAATGTATATAGAGGTGTGTATATATATATATATATGTAAAAATATATAGATGTATTCATAGATGTATGACTAGGTATGTGTGGGTCCTAATAATTAGACTGTATCTAACTAGCATGAAACAATACAGTACAGAAATGTTGTGTTTTAACATGAAACCTGTGTTATCTTGATCTGGCCATAGGGGCTTCCTAGGGGGTCTCCAAGTGTAGGACTTCACAGAGTAACACACAAGTGATACAACAGCTGCCAGGAGACAAGACCTATTTTCCCAGAACAAACAGACCACCAATATGGCCTTCAAAGGGCAATAAGTCCATTCAATTGAGGAAACAGGAGATGGAGGTGTAAGTGAACGGATGGACTGGGGTGATGACCCAGCTGGACATTTATAGACCCCTAAACATAGATTCCAGCTGGAGATTCTTATATCAAATTTAGTTGGGAGGTCCATCAAATTACATTAACCAATCCCAATCTAGTGGGGTGTGTGCCCACTAACCAATCAAGGAGTCCAAATGTTACCTAACAGGACTTAACTATATAAAAAGGGGAGCTGGAATATAACGGAAGAAAAGGGAATGATGGGAGCTCTATGGGAATCAGGCTCATGGAGTACCCATCAACATCCATACAGGTAGCTATTACACATTCTTGAATTGCATTCTATGTTATTTGATGTATTGTGTATTACTTAGTTACTAGAATATTGTAGGGGTTACTACTAACAACTTGATGTTCATGTAATTTATATATGTGACATTGATTCAAGTTCCTATGTGGTTAAATATCTGATAATATTGCTGTGTACTTTCTTACCTTGTTTTCTTAATTAAACTGTTTGAATGACTAGCTATTATTTGTGCATGAACCTTCTTTAATTGAATATCTATATGCATTTATAGGGGATATAATTTCCATATTTATGCAGATAATTAGATAAAAATATACCTAAATAACAAGTGCTAAAGCTTAGCCAAACCGAAAAACAAACAGTTTATGCAACAGGTATTTTCTTGCTTTTGCTTGCTTAAAATGTTCTTAGTCTGAAAAAAACTATTACAGCCACCACATTTGCCATTGTTCCTGGTCAGTGTTAGGTATACAGGGTATGTTCACTCTTAGTATACCTATCTATTATGGTTCTCAAATGTGGTATTACAGCATTCGTGGCCTAGTGGGTACACCATATATACATGTCCCTACAGTACTTACGTGCCCCCACCAGGCTGCATTGCAAACATCTCAGCTAGATGGGTATGGTTATGTATTTGGCTTATCAGACAAGTGGCTTATCATTTATGTATGCAGAGGGAAATGGAATGTTTAATGCACTAATTACCATTAACAAAAGTTGACAATAAAATACTACCCAGACAAACCATGTGGTTGCAAAAAAAACCCAGAACTTGATGTTGCTAATATGTATTGGGTGGTGGGTGTGGATAATGCAAAAGTGAGGGGGTGAGAGAGGAGCTTACTTCTGTATACCAACTTGCACTCCCCTGGAGCAACATCCAATGTGTCTGAATGCTAATGCCTCTGTTAAACTCTGTAGAGAGTTTAGTGGAGTGTTGCATGCAAATTGCATGTTTATCAAGTAAAGAAGGCTGAGCATCTGTGTCCATTTTAGTTTTCTGTTACGCTCTTTATTGCAATTCATTTAACTACTTCACGTTTCAAGCTTGGTGACAGAAGGTGCATTTATAAAGTATTTATAAATATATATAAAGTATTTCTTTATAAAGTATTTATAAAGTGAAGAAGCTTCCAGGTGCTGGCAATACCTATCCATATTGTAAACCCTTTTTAGCTCAGTGAACTATTGCAATTTCACATGGAGGATGTCCAAATATTGAATTTCAAAAATTTGAATCTTCATTAGATTAATATTGCAATTTCACATGGAGGATGTCCACATATTGAATTTCAAAAAGTTGAATCTTCATTAGATTCATCTAAAAAAAAAAACAAAAACAACAAAACAGTTATTTTTATGCTCACAAATCGAAAGACTCTGGAGGGCTGGTTTGTTCAATCCTATATGCAAGCCATGTTTATTTTGCATACATTTTTTACTATGGTACTTTTTACATAATAATAACAAAAAAATCTTCATTGTATGTATTATTACCATATCTTAAAGTTGACATTCTAAATGTTTGTTTGAATGTCAGATTTATGATTATTTAGGCAATCATATTGTACAATCAGGCATCTTTGTCAATCTCAACTGATCCTGCATTCCATTTCATATCTATAGATTCAGAGAAGTAAATAGCATATGACATGGGATAAAAAAAATAGTGTTATACATTTTTCACACACTGTTCTGAGTTAAATCCAAATATAATAAAGTATCTCACATGTGATAAAAAGTCAAATTAATGTGTCAATTGAATTTTTAACACTTGCTATTGAATCTGTATATGACATATGCTTTCCTGTGCGTTGAAGAACTGTCACTAAGGCCATTTAGATTGATGGTGACAGATGTTTAAAAATAATGCATGAAGTTGCAGGCCTGATTGATTCAGTGACTGTCTATAATACATTTACCTGCCTTTGCCAATAAATATCAATCATCTACAAATCACTTGTCATTTTTTTTTGTACTGATTTCGCAACAGAATGTAAAGGTTTTACAATAAGGACTTAGGCAGGAAGGTTAGGAATAAGTAAATGTCTTAAAATCTGCACTCTGCAAGTTTTGCTTGGATAAATATCTTAAAAATTCAAAAATATTTCAGCTATGAGCTTTTAGATTTACCAAAAATAACCATGTGAGGTCTTTTCAAATTCCAGAAAAATCCTTGCACAATATTGGTGCAGTAATTGTTGCCCCTGAGTTGTGTTTAATGGCTTCTAGCATGAGATGAGTGGTATTCAGAAAACAAACTTCCAGAATGGAGCAGTTCCTTGCAGTCATTCCACTACATCACCTAATCCAACTGTTAGAAAATGCATTGACCTGAATAACTGATACACTTCCCAAAGCTATAAAGATATAAATGTAAAAACCTCAAAACCTTTATAACAACATATAACATTGTCACTGTTTGTGCCTAGTAGGTGGTCTGGACAAAGGGTTAAAACTACCCCCCCTCCAGGTCTAGTGCCATAGTCAAACTGCTGTAGAAATGTGCAGATGCAGGTGTTATTGTGAAAGGTGCTTCACTCAGTAGTAAGTGGGGATCAGCATAGGGACATCTATTCTGAAACCACTAGCTGTGAGGGATCAAAGTCTCTTAACCTTCTTTGAGAGTTCTAACTACTTTCATCTTCTCTCTACAAATTAATCTGTAATATAATTAAATAAAGCAGCTATGGAAAAACTGCTTGGGGACAAGATATCAAAACTGAGGGTTCTGCTTTTTATAGAGATATACAGAGATACAATCCCATACTCCCAAATGAGCAGGAGTTATGTCTTCAGTTACCATATTCATGCAACAAAGCAACAGGAAGCCTGTCAAAGGTCACCAACAAAGAAAAAGAAACATGCTTATTGCTGTGAATCACAAAAGACTCCCAGACATCTACACTCTGTAGGTCAAATCCTTGCATCCACAAATCAGTTTGTTAAGCTCCAAGAAGACAATAGTGTATCATAACCTAGGAAGTTCAAATGTGAAGATGATTTTCTACAAAATATCAATAGCAAATTCTGCTAGAAAATGTGAATAAGGTATAATTATCCTGGATGATAATGTCCTATATTTCTTTTCCTAATGCAATTATTTGTTTTACATATGTATATATATATTTATATATATATAGAGTGAGTGCAAGCCAGATAATTAGAAGGTCATTATGTAGTGAAAGGAATTATGATGTGATTTGTATAACATGACTAATGACCTGCTTTTTTCATACCCCACTGTACAATAAGTGAACACTACGGTATCTTATTTATTTTTATATGCATTTTATCAGTTTATACTCCTCATTTTCGTAAACCGTAACAAATCAGGAGGTGATTTAAACACCATTTTCCATTTCTGCTCACCTGCTGTTAGGTTTTTTTTTTCTTGCTTTTAGAAACAATACAGCTCTGTTTTGATGCAAAAAATGTTACTATTGATTAAGGTTCAAGAGTGTATCTCATTGTACTAGAATGCTTGTGCCTAACACACAGTCATCAAATTAGATCTGGAGCATTGATGAATCCACCTATGTGCAAGCAATAGATCACTGTTAAAGGTGATCTGTTGCTGGAGAGCTACATGAAGGAAAATACCATTAGGAATTATGATTTGCATGAAAGAAAAAACAAACAAGTAGACATATTATATTAATTGAATCAATTAGGGTTCCTAAAATGTGATAGATGTTCTGGATGATGAGCAAACAAGTGCAGTATCATTAAAAATTGTAGCAATTGCAAACCTGTAATAAATATTGTGTTTTTTGTACATGCAACCTTGACTTAATTTTATATAAAAGCAGAACTAAATAAAAACAATTAAAAAATATCAATGAATGATGAATCAATTAATTAATCAATCAATCAAAATGTAGATCCTTTATTACAGAAGGGACAGACTATGTAAAAAAATGTACCTGTCTGATACAATACAATATACAATTTTCGTTCAACAATCCTTGCACAATCCCAGGTGCTGCCATCTTTTTCTGCTTTTTTTGGTGTTGGAATAAAGGTCATCTTGATTGGCCTGCCTATGATGACATATTGGGATGGCAGATGATGTCCTTTCTGTACTTAAACAATCTACATTCCTATTTGCAATTTTCGCTGATCCCGGCACACTTAGCTGCTGGTAATGAATGATCCTCTGTGAGTGTCTGCGGAAGTTATGATTCAAGAAGGCTGAAGATCCCGAGCCTGGAAGAAGACCTAGTGAAGATGCGAAGAGAGGTGGTTTAGTTAAATGTTTGCGAAGGGGCAGGTGAATTTATTTTATTGCAGAGATATTGGTCCTGATTTATTAAACCTCTCCAAGCCTGAAGAAGATACACTGTCAACAGTGAAGCTGTGTGATCCAGCAAACCTGGAATGGATCCGGTCCAGGATTTAAAACATTTGCTAGCACAAAAAGCAAATGATTTTTAGGAAATTCTTTCCAGGTTTCCTGGATCACCCAGCTTCACTGATGAAAATGTATCCTCTCCAGCCTTGGGGAGCTTCAATAAATAAAAAGTTTTTTTCTGCCATTTTCCAGCTTATACATTTTTAGCTTTTTAAGTCCATCTTAATGTAATATACAATGTTGTTTTTGGGACACATAGGTTTTATTTTTATAGAATTGCTTTAAGAGTTTCACCCAAAGTAATTCTTGATTGAAAACATTTATAAATAAACCACTTTACATGTCAAAAACCACATCAAAAATAAACTGAAAAATTAGAAAAAAAGATTTTTCCTAATATAAAATAAAATCCACATATATTCTTTTGATTAAAATATCACATAAACTACAATATTAATTTAACATATTGGAATAGTACAGCTCAAAGTGCAAGTTTGCATTTTAATTTAGGAGACATATTTTCCTGCTTTAAATGCTAGATTGAACCTCACAAATAATGTATTTATGTGTGAATTAATATCTTGACATTAAGATAAGAATAATTCAGGTTATCGGGGTTGCATGGACACACACAAGCAAGATGGCAACGTTTTCTTTCCCACATACAGAATGTATCCCAATATTTATATTATTAGGACCTAAATGACATTTGGATTTATTGCATGAGCACAATGGCATTCAGAAATCTAGCAATCTTTGAAAATTTTGCCATCTTGCTAATAGGTGTCCATACCAACCTGACAATCTAAATTGATCTTATCCTAATTAGATCAATTACTTTTTTCTGTTCTATTAGTAGTCAACAGTAGGCTCTCATATGGCAGACAGCCACTAGTCAACTTACATCTAATAAAAAGGTCTGCACAGATGACAAATTGGCAAGTTTATGACTAACAAGTAAATATGGACCTATGAAGTGACGCTTTACCACCAATTCAAAACTCTCCAGAGCTCCAGAACCCAGACTGGATTTTAAAAAAAAACACAAGGTTGGTTTTCTATATAATAGATAAAAACTGAAGCTGTGGCATGTATACAGTGGGCCTGATTTATTAAAGCTCCCCAAAGCTGGAAAGGTTACACTTTCATCAGTGAATCTGGGTGATCCAGCAAACCTGCAATGGATCTGTTCCAGGATTGAAAACATTTGCTAATAAATAGCAAATGACTTTTAAGAAATCCATTTAAGGTTTGCTGGATCACTCAGGTTAGCTGATGAAAGTGTATCCTCTCCAGCCTTGGAGAGCTTTAATAAATTCGTCCCAATGTGCGCAATCCTGCCAACCCGTATGTTACAATACAGTAATATAAAAAAAGGATGTACACCCCTAAAATTTTCAACATATTTAAACAGGCAAACCTTAAATCTTTATTTGAATAGTGCCTGCAAATAAAAGTGAGATTCTTGACCAGATCAGACGTAAAACTGACATGTGTATTCATATTACTTACCTAAATGAACAAAAATACAGATCTGTGAAGTGGAGAATTAAGTGTACCTCCTATATTTACCACTATATCGTCTTCCACTATATGGCTGTTCAAACTTTGTAACTGGCTTTTGTTGTATTCTGTTAAAGTGGAATTAAAATGAGAATTAAAAAATTCACTTACCTACTTATTCTCAGATTGGGTCCTGAGCTGTCCTGCTATCTGTCTTTCTGTCAGCAGACTTAGAACACTTAACTTTTAAATTTGAAAGGAATCCATATTCTTTATTGAACTTAAGTAAGTTAGGCAGGAATATTGCAGGGTTAGTGATCACAATAAGTACACATAGGCAGCCACTTTCTGTTCTGTAACCCCCAGTGGAAGACCACATATGTCTGCATGGGAGCATATTGCAGTTAGCAACGGTTCCAAATATAGAATAAAAATGATAGAGGACAAGGGACAACCCTGTCTGTGCTATTGTTGTTGGGAAAAGATTCAGACACTTCCCCATTAGCTCTTACTGATGCAGAAGGGTTCACAGTATATTTTACGATTACTGGTAGGTGTCAAATGTATTAGAACACTGTGTAGATACCCTGCATGTTGGGTTTAGACTGTAAAAACAGTCTATACAGATATCAGAAAGTACTATTTATACAGATGTGATTTTTAAAGGATATTTTTTGGGACAGAGGTGTATAATATTAATTGTATATAATAGTAATTATAGTTAATTAATTGTAATACTAATGAAAAAAATTCCCATAACTTAAGTAATTTCCCATAACTTAAGTAACGCAGACTGTTTTTCTTTTCTTTTACTGCTCACCTACAACTGCAAATATTTTTTTTATTGCCAAAAATGTACAAGACCATTATGGCTGCATTTTTTTTACTATTCACATTGCATCAGTGTCTTTCTAAATAATCTAAAACTCTGACTTTTGCAAGGAGCAACAAAATGTTCTATTGTTAACCAGCCCATAAGTTATTAATAGGAGAAGATAAAACAGTTCTGTGTAAAAAGGTGTATACATAATAATATACATACTGAATAATACAGTTTATAGATTTCTGCATAGTTGGGTATGCTATTTGCTTATTTTATTTTCCATTGATAACCAAGTATATATATATATATATATATATATATATATATATATAAATTCCCTTTTTATTTAAATCATGTTGTAAACAGGGAAGTCTATTTGAAAGGAAAAAAAAATCTGCATTGTGAAAATGTCTGTATCCAAGTGCTCATGGCAAGGTTGAATTTTTAACACAGACAGAATTCCTCGGTGTATCTGGAAGACGTAATTTATCAATATTTATGCATACCAGGTACTGCTCATCTGCAATTGCTCCCAGCCATGAGAGTAAACACTTTCAGCAGGTGTCCCAGAAGTCTTTGGACTGTCTATTATTATTTTTATGTGGCTACATGCTATTTCCATATTGTTTAAGTCCAGAGAGATATTTTATCAGGATGTAAAGGCTTAGAAACTATACTGTTCTTGTAAATGAATTGCAAAAAGAATGAATCTTATTTAAAGCCACATATAAACAGCTTGGGCTAAATTAAATATAACCTGAAATTACAAATAAATTAGCTATATAATTTAAATAAAAATAAAATAATACTAATCATTTTGTAAGTCAATACAACTTGCTAGCAATGCAGTTTACTGCATTGAACTACCTTCATAATTCCACAGCATTACATCAGGAAGGAGGCTAATCCTGTTTCCACATTGGGTTGAGTAGTGATTTGTAGCAATTTCTGAAGCACAAAGCAATACTCCTGTGTGAGTTCAAATAGAACTGTCAGTAATAAAATGCTAAAAATAAAAAATAAAAAAAATCAACAGCATAACATAGGAAGCTCCTTGTATAACAAGAAAGTAACTTTGTTTATGTTTCATGGTCACATTTATTGTTCACCCAAAAAGAATCAGTTTCTATATTTCTGAACTGGTATTTGTACAGTGATTTTGCCATGTACAGTGATTTTTTCCATGTCAAATGTTTTGCATGATGAAATATCTTATAGCATGCAAAAAAAAGATCAAATACTAAAATAAAGTAAATAATAATAAAGTATTTTTGAATGGTGAGTGCTGGTCTTCGTTGCAGCTAATTAAGCCAGTTGTCAAAACCCTGTTCAGCATCCTACCAAATACATTTTAAACATATCTCCAGCCTTACCTTTAGTCATGTACACTTGTGCATGCTCATTTGATGTAGTGCCTTTGGTAGTACTTTATTTCACCTTTTCATTCAGATTCCAATGATTGGGCTTCAAACCCTTTCATAAAGGTCATAAAGGCCCATTTTTATGAAGGTCAATCATTGGAATCTAATGCAACTTCAGATTTAGGTAAATGCAGAACTACTGGCCTCCCTGATCACAAGTATTTGTAAATAGTCTCCTGAGACCATAAGGAGGTAATGCAGAAACAATATATTATGTATAGGAGCAATCAGAATCTGGGCATGTTTTTGTCTTGTTTTCAAGCAGTAATCATCTCAGATTTTTCAAGATATGAATAATATATATATATATATATATATATAGTGTTTCAGTAAATATGCATTCACACAATAGTCATTTTAATATTAACTCTTCTTTTAAAACAGTTTTAGTAATCTGAGCATGCATGTTGGGCATATCCTAATGAAAATAAAATAAAATTGAAATAAACTTCAAGATAAACTACAAAAAAGTACAATACAATTAGCATTAAATGTATTGATTGCCCCTGAAAAATACAGAGGCATTTACCAAAGCAGTTTAAAAACATCTGTTCTCTTGTTTAACTCTCTTGTAAAGTGAAAGTATATGAGTGTTTTATGGTAAGTGCCTTCCTTTAAATCCTTTTTTATGTTGTTAGACGGAAGTATGATCAGCTCCACCTTAAAAATACTGCCAGTACTAGAGAAGAAATCAATACAATGCCAGTAACAAGGTTTAAAAGATTAATGTGCAGTAGTAAAGGCGAAAGGAAGTACTATTAAAACTGCTAATTGCAACCCAACAATAAAACTACTATAAATATATATACAACATAAATGTTGCATAGAAAGAACAACAGAATGATCACCATTAGCAGCTTGAACCTTGCTTAATTGAGTATTTTTTATGTGCATATAGAATAGACCTAATTTATTTTAGGAGACTTAAGATATTTTGTTTTGGTTCACAGACAGTGTGAATCCTATTAAGAATTCCTCTATATTTAATGTTATTTTTTATGTGAATTAGATCTGGTATTTGTACATTTCCAAATCATTGTGTTAATTATTTTTTTTTCTATGAATAATGTGTAAATGTCTAGGGACCTGGAGATTTGAAAATTTGTTTAGTGTTTTTCTTTTAATAAAAGCAGTGGTTATCATAAAATCTTTTTTTAAACTCTGCACTTGACTGAGTTTCACTGTAATTTGGTTTTAATAAAAAATGTTTTGCTTTGGAAAAGACTACCATTCCTCTGCTTAGGCTGATTTAAGACATAAAACTCTCAATGTGGCTCACTGGTCTTATTGTGGTTATTCAACATGATTTCTGTCTATGGCAGATAAAAAAATCCCCAAAACAATCTCTAGTCCTCCCAGCTCCTTTGTACTCATCCCCACAGGGAATAGATATAACCTCCTTTTCTCAAGAGGACTTGGCTCCCACTGTGCTATCCCCCTCCTCTCTTAGGGGTAATCCAGATTGTTTGCAAATTTGGCAGCATTACTGCAGGCAGAACTGGCTAAAAACTGCCCTAATCATTTCTGACCTCAGGCAGGACCTACAAGAACTTGGATCCAGATTGGAATTAAATGAACAAACACTGGATGCTACTACTACCAGAGCTTCACAAAATACAAAGCAGATATCAGTACTAAATTCTCAACTAGAGGAATAGAACCAAAAAAATTGACAACCTTGAAAATCGTGCTAGGCGCTCCAACTTTCGTTTTCGTTGGTTTACCCAAAGCTTTTAAAGATGTTATGGAAGTGGTTAAGCAATTCCTTGGAGCCTTGTTGCCTGATGTACCTGATTCACATCTTGAAATTGACATATCTCACAGGGCTTTAGTGGCTTCTAAAACGGATGGTCCTCCCAGGGACATAATTGTGAAACCCCACTATTACTTCACCAAAAAAGCCTTAATGAAGGTCACCAGGGGCCATGACTTTGTGTTAATGGAAGGTTTTCCGGTGCAAATATTCTCAGATCTTTCTCCATTTACTATACAATGCAGAAGAGCTTTAAAACCTCCTCTCCAGGCCCTCCTGTCTCACAAGATAAGATATTGCCGGGCCTTCCACCTACATCTGGTCTTCCAATTACAGGAAAATAACTACTCCTTTACCACTTTTGATGAAGGCGAGAATCAGTTACGAGAGCTCGATTTGATAGCTAATATTGCTTCCCATTCTGGGTCACTGGATGGAGCCCCCTTAAGTGGATCCTGACAATATGGTTTTGTCTATTTTTGCATTTAATTCTTGCCTTTGGAATATTGGAGTTTTTTTGAGAATGTACTCTTTTTTTTTTTTCTTTAATGCTGGACAGAGTACAATGTTTGAAATCCCTGGATCCTCCAAAAAGATATTCTCAGGACATTGTTGTTTACTTCCGCTAACACATAATATGAAGTTTCTGATGTTTATCTATCTACTATTGCACTACCTGATTTGAATTCATTACTATTGTTTACCTATTGAAAGTCCAAATATTATCAGTTCCCTGGTCATATCATAATCCTGTGGTCTTACAACTGAGGGGTCTATGGGGTGCACAAGTGGGATTCAGGTGGAGACCTAATGAGAGTCTCTTACTGGATCCACTGTCCCATGCAGAGATCGAGAAAAACATTATACTTTACAAATAATGTTCCTGGAGATACCTCTGCAGCCAACAATTGGGAGGCCCACAAGGCTTATATTAGAGGTGAGCTCATCAGACTAGGGGCTCAACAGAAGAAGGCCAGGGAGAAACTTATGGAACCTAAAATGAGAGATTATCATACTCTACAATTGCAACATAAATCTAGTCCTACTTTGGATCTCTGTCCTCAAATTGAGTCCATACGCACTGAGCTCAATCTACTACTTACCACCAAACCTGGAAATCTCTGAGGTGGGTGGCTCACAAATATTACACCTGGGAAGACAAACCTGGGAGGCTTTTAGTCAATAAGCAGAATCCTGGACCCAAAATTGATGCGGTCCCTAAAATTAAATTGAAGGACGGTAAGCAATCTAGAGAAATGTTTATCGGCTTTTGAGGAATTTTATAACTCCCTTTATGGTAAACAGCAAACTGCCAAGACGCAAAAGAAGCTTTCTTCAGGGACATTTGTATGCCAAAGCTTAAGACCAAGCATGTGACGATTTTGGAGAAACCTTTTTCTAGTGAAGAAGCTCTTAAAGCACTTAAGTTATTGAAATCTAGCAGTGCCCCTGGTCCGGATGGTTTTTCATATATCTATTACAAAACATTTGGTTCACAATTGATTTCATATCTAGTTGAGTATTATAATTATTTACAGAAGGTCACTCCCTTCCTTTGGAAGCGAATTGTGCCTTCATCAGTGTCATCCCTAAACCGGGTAAAGATGCCTCTAATATTGCTTATTAGAGACCCATTTCATTAATCAATTGTGACCTGAAACTGATAACGAAAATGTTATCAGTTCATTTGAGTTCCTTTTTAGGAGCCTATATCCATCCGGACCTGGTGGGATTTATGCAGTACAGACCAGACGGGACTAACCAAAGACATGATATCACTGTTAGTTGGGATGGTGGGAACCAGAGAGAGACCATGTTATTAGTTGTTGACTTTCAGAAAGCATTCTATAGTGTGTCATTGTCATAATTTTCAATGTGCTATCTGTAATGGGATTTGGTACCTACAGTTATTTGTAAATCTTTTGCATGCATTATATTATAAACCGATGGCTTATATTTCCCTGGGAGGCTTTCTCTCATTCAACATCCACATCAAAAGAGGCACGAGACAAAGATGCCCTCTATCCTCTCTCTTGTTTGCCTTTGCTATCGAACCTTTGGCAATAGCAATTCGGTAGAACCAGAGTATTAGGGGGGTGCAGTGTGGCAGGAGGGAACATAAATGTGCTTTGTTCGCTGACGATATTCTAATGTATGTATCCTTCCCTCATGTCTCACTGGCTAACCTCTTTAGACTCTTGGATGATTTTGACGTTCTTTCTGGCCTCCATGTCAACTGTTCTATATCCCAGGCCCTTAACATTAATATCCCTGAACAACAAATTTCCTTAGTGAAAGATAATGATCTCTGTTGGAAGGAAACCTCGCTCCAGTATCTGGGGATACAACTATCCCCAGTGTATCAATCTTTGTTTCAGGCTAATTTACCCCCCCCCCTTTACTCAAGAAGAAAAACAGGTCTATCACCCCTCCATCCTGGCTGAGCCGGATAGCAGCTATCAAGATGAATATTTTGGCACAGATTTTATACCTGTTCCACACTCTCCCTTTGTCCCCCCTTCAGTTTTTATGACCCTTCAAAGTAAGATTATGAATTTCATCTGGGGGGGGGGGGGGGTGGCAAATGGAGTAGAATCCAGAGGAAGACAATGCTGGCCCCTTGCATTTATGGGTGTTTGGGGGTTTATCTCTTCACGCAATCATATCAAATTTCACAATTTTCCCACTCCACAATATGAGGGATTGGGCCACAATGGGTGGATATTGAAGAATCAGCTGTTACTTTGGATAATATAGAATCTTTGATGTGAATCCCTAAGAAACTCAGGCAGTACAGGAGATGCCCTCCACTATGTCACTCTTTTCAGATATGGGATAAATACTGGTTCAACTCAGTGCTCTGTTTGGCTCATGCTCCCCTCACCCCTCTTTGGAACAACTCAGAGTTTACTTCTGGCAGAAGAGATCTAAATAGATTTAAATGGTGGTTTGACAAAGGTTTTGAACAAATTCATGATATAATAGATGTACGTTCTATCTCCAGTTTTGAATATCTGGTAAGTAAGAAGATACTGCCATGTCATTAATACTTCTACTATAGGTAAATTCAGTCTTTTGTTTGCTCCAAAATTCAGTTAGCTCCTCGCCCAATGTGCCCTACTACATTTGAAAGCTCATGTAGATCCCTGGCTGACACGAAAGGCCAAATTTCATTAATTTATGTTGCATTGATGACTTCTTCGCAGAAACTGAAATATATGTGTTCCTGGGATAAAGACTTGGGAATGTCTCTATCCAGGGACGAGTAGAATAAAGTGGCCTACTCTCTTTCCAAGAATTCACTCAACTCCTCCCTGGTAGAGGGCAATTATAAAGTTCTACTAAGATGGTATCTGGTTCCAGAGAGGCTCTCTAAATGTCTCCCCTCAGCCTCCCCTTGGTGTTTCAGAGGTTGTGACGTTAGGGGTACAATGCTACGTATGTAGTCATGCCCAGTAATTCAGAATTTGTGGTCAAGGAATTTTAATATTGTTTCCAGGGTCCTGCAGAGGGAAGTACAGAGCTCTCCAGAGTTGTTTAGCAAATGTGATCAGGTGGCTCCCAAGTCTTCCCTGAAACTTTTGAAACTAATTCTGTTGGCAGCTAGGGTAACTCTTGGTATGTCATGAAATCTAATACAATATTGTTGGATCCTTTTTTGCCAAGATTGACTGGAATATGGTTAATGACAGGATGATGCATACACCAAAAAATGCAATAGAGAAATTTGACAAAATGTGGGGTCCCTGGAAAGAATATAAATCCTCTGCAAATGACGGCTAAAGTAGATATTAAACAGGACTGTGTTTGATTCTCTCTCCGCCTCTCCTTTCCCTAATTTTCCCTTGCTGTCCTGACTAGTCTTGTCTTGTTTTGTCGGTTTTGTCCTTTTTCTTTTATAGCAGGAGTTAATTATATATGCTGATATCTTGTGTGTCACTTTCGCAAGGTTCTCCTTCTGTTTTCTTTGAAGCTATTGTACTGTTCTTGAAGCTGATTGTCTCACAATGTATACAGTATGTTTATTTTTCTATTTTGTAAAAATGTAAGAAAGACATTGAAATATAAAGGAAAACATGTCACAGTGTGAAATTTGTTTTAGATATGTCTTTTGACAAACTGTTGCAATTCATTAGAAGATTCTTTTTGCTCTGTGTCACATTTTGTGGATTTTGCTTTATTTCCTGTCTTGAAGATGCAACCGGATGTAAATGAAAATTATTCTAAAATGACCAGAACGCAGCCTTTGACAGTTGTCACCAGAACAAGTTTTCCCATTGCAAGGTTAGACATAAGCCCTGTTCAGAGTTGTATGTAAATGTACAGCAACATAGTAACAGTACTGCTATTGTTACAAATGCATGAATATTATATATTCCATTTCCATCCAATTCAAGGAGCATTTTCTAAATGGCCAAATTACAGTAGTTTTTTATGGTCTTTGTTTTGAAGCAAAAAACAAACAAATTAAAGCTTAACTTTAGCCAAATTTTTTTTTGACAATGTGGTCTTTTTGGAAAAAAACAACAATTTACAGTGGAGTTAGAGTCAAAGATTACCCGGCTGTCCTAATACATTGCACCATCATAATTACTTCTAATTACTTTGTGAAAATTAGTACCTGAAAGAGCTAAACTCACCTGGTTTTACTTTCTCATGGAGGTTGTGCTTGATTTAGGTCATCACTGTGATAATTCCAGTGACAGGTGACATAACAGTAAGAAATTGTTTTATATCTCATATGTATAACTCTCCCTAAAGGATATGACCTAACCATGAAATATGGCTGCCTCCAGCACTACTGTACTGTATAATAGTTGGTATTGTTTTTTTCCCTTTTTTGCACAAAAAGAAAATTCCTTTGAGACAGTGGCATGTAAGAAAACGATATAGGCAATATACTTCTGGTAGACAGTTTTATTGTATGAAATGTCAGACTGTAATTTCACCTTAAGCTCAATGAATAAATGATTCTTCCAGTGTCAAATAATTTATTTCAACCTTAGGGTTTGGCCTGTTACAGGAAATTGAAAAAGTTTTAGATTTCTAGTATTTTAGATTATTAGTTTTTTTTATATATTTGTAGATTACTTAAGAAATATGAAATACACTTTTTGGATTCCTAAATAAAAGGTATTTCACTGTGCTCTCAGTTCAATGTCTGTGACTCGCCGACTATCTGCACACCAACTCTCTTCTTGACCCTCACCAGTCAGTCTTTGAGCTGCCCATTCCACTCCACTGAAACAGCCCTTACTAAAGTGGCCAATGACCTCCTAAGAGCTAAGCCTCAAGGCAACTTTCCCCCCCTCTTTCTCCTAAATCTTTCCTCCATTTTTGACATTTATTGATCACCCCTTCTAATCCAAATTATGAACTCCATTGGTATCAGTGACACTCCTCTTCAACTTTTCTCCCTGTTGGTAATCCCCAAGGAACAGTCCTTACAACGGTTCTATTTTCTCTCTATACCTCTCTCAGTAGTCTCATATGCTCGTTTGGTTCACAGTACCATTTGTATGCTGATGACACTCAAATCTATCTGTCCACCCCTGACCTGTCTCCTTCAGTCCTGGACAAGATTTGGAGCTGCCTGTCAGCCATCTCATCATGGATAGCTGACAGATTTCTGAAACTTAACCTGAATAAAACTCATCATTTCCCCCTCATTACAATCCAAATCTCCCCCTGAAATCCCCAAACCCCTCCACCACAACCCTAAAAAGTTCCCATTCTTAACTGTTAATAACTTTGTTATCCCTACCTCCCCTCAGGCATGTTGTCTTGGCATGAACTTTGATTCTGCCCTCTCACTTACCCCTCATATTATGAACATTTCCAGGTCTTGCCATTTTCATCTGCACAATATCTCCAAAATATGCCCCTACCTGTCCCCAGAAACCACCAAACTCCTTGTACATGCTCTTATCATCTCTCCTCTGGACGACTGTAACATCCCCCTCTCTGGTATTCCACTAACCTGACTCTCTCCTCTTCAATCTATTATTAATGGTGCAGCCAGGCTCATTCATCCTTCCCACCGCTCTTCTTCTGCTGCATCACTTTATAGTTCTCTTCATTGGCTTCCATTTCACATTAGAATTAAATTCAAGCTCCTGTGCTTTGCCTTCAAAACCCTCCACAGCTCTTGTCCCACTTACCTTTCTGACCTGGTACAAAATACTCCCCTAGCCGCTCTCTTCGCTCCTCCAATGACCTACTACTGACTTCCTCACTCATAACTTCATCATATGCACAGTTCCAAGTCTTTCTAGAGCTTTCTCAACTTTCTGAAATGGTCTTCTACATCCCATTCGGCTTGCTCCTACTTTCTGGTTCTCTAGAGCCCCTAAAATCCATCTTTTTAAACTTGCCTACCCGTCTTCTTCTGTCTCTTAAACTGTCACTACTCACCCACCATTCCATATCCCCCCTCCTATTGTATGCTGCTCCTCACGTCTAAGATTTTGAGCTTTTTGGGCAGGGTCCTCTCCTCCTCCTTTGTCAGTCATTTGCAACCCCTATTTAATGTACAGCACTGTGTAATATGTTGGTGCTATATAAATACTGTTTATTAATAATATAATATTTTTTTTTTTTTGTGGCTATTTGCCGGTCCTCAAAAACCAGCTCATGGATAGCATCGCAGGTTGCCGGGTCAGTTGAGGTTAGGGGGCGCCCATTACAAAATGCCCAGTCTTGAAACAAGATATCCAGGTTTTGATAGTGCTGTTGGAAGGACACTTCTCCCCCAGTGTTTCCATTCAGCAGGAAAAATTTGCTTATAAACCATCTCTGATCATCACAAGTAGTTTGCCATAGTAATTACATGAGCAGGGTGATCACATAGCTGAGTTACAGGGGAGGCTGGAAAAAGAGTCTTCTGCAGGGTTTGACTTTCAGAAATAAATTGTAGGGGATTAGAAAGTGCAAATTACACAGAACACCTCTTATACTCTAATATTGAACATAAATATATCAAATACCAGATATCCTAATATTAGCATAAATTTCCTTTAATCTACTTAAAAACATCAGCATCAAAACCACTGCAATATTTAGATTCTTTTTTTTTCCAAAAGGCTGAAAAATTAACTTATTTTACTCATTTCGCTAATTTCATGCTTCTATACTGAAAAACAATTAACAAAAATAGTACAGGGTAATTACATTTGGGTTGTGAAATATAATGTTAAATGTGCAGATTACTAATGTTATTTTTTTATCTTATAAGAATAGCAAATTTGCATGTTTGACAGTTTCTAACAATTAGTATTATAATTATTAGAGATAAGCAGGCAAAATTTGCACAATTCATTTCTTCACAAAAAGTACTTTAGTTTTGCCATGCGGTATATAAAAATTTCAGTTTTGGAATTGCCATTTCTCTTGTAATTTGAGCCATTCCAATGGAATGTGAGGAGCGTGGGCAGGGCTACATACTTATGTCATAGGTCACATGCTTTGAGAGTCAGTGTTAGAGTGAGGATCTGTATGCTTATCCATGGGTGTTTTAAAGTTATATTAATTTTGGAATTGTTTAAATTTAGGGATTATAGGAGTTTTGGATGCACATTAAAGAATTTATGTGGATACTGGAGTTGTGTTTTTGAACAGGAACCTTCAGATGGAGACAACAGAATTAATTTGTCTCCATTGAAGACAAGCAATGGTTTGTTTTTACCTATTGAAGAGTTCAAATGTTTTATTGGATCCACTTTCTTTAAACTGAATAGTAGTGCATCTCCAATTAATTTTATATTTAGGTAAATTATTTGTTATGAATAATCTGTATTTATAAAGCGTCAGCGGGTTGCAAATGATAGACAGATACAAGCAATGACACAGTGAAGTACTGATGGATAGGACAGGGGGAGAAGTCAGCAAAGCAAGTTGAGTTTAGATAGCAGTGGATATCAGGCAGATTGTGTGAGGTATCAAGGGCTCAGATGAGTAAGAAGTAAACAATAATTCAAGAGCTGAAGTTCTTAAGAAATGGTGCAACTGTTTGTGTAATAAATAGCTCCTATAAAATGCATTTGTATAGTTTTCCCAGTTTCTCCTCATACTGTCTGTTTTAATAAAGCTTAATTGGAGGTTAGTAGGGCTTTGCTGTACACATGCCACCATGTAGTGAGGACAAAACAATTTCTGTAATAGTGATGACTATTTTTATTTTTGCAAAGACATGTAATAACAAACTTGTCCCCTTTGAGGACAGCATAATGGTTTGTGGGTTTTTTTTTCAAATTGCAGATGCAACAAATTTCAAAGACTAATCCAATGGATTTCTTTGTACCATATACATGTTATAGGCTTAGTACTTTGGTGAATAATAGCAGTCAAAAAGATATTAAAATATGTAGGTAAAACAGGAAATGCTTTATACCAAACCTTGTACCTGGCCTGGAGTCATGGTTTGCTTTACATTTTGGTACCTGAATCAAAGTTCAGTAAAGATACTTCCAATCTATCCATCTTACTTATCCAATAATCTATGCATATAAATTCACCAAACCCCAAAAAACAGGGTGAAGAAAATGTTTAATATAAAATATGTGCATATAACATAGGATGGACCATCGCTTCTTTCTCATGTTTTGTTGTTAATGTCTTTCTCTCCTCCACATTAATAATGTGTTCCTATTTTTCAGTATCAGAACCTAATGCAAACAATGGAAGGAACAATAAAGTACATGGTTGGTTGTCTTCACCAGATATCTAGTATCCTGACAATATCTACTTCATGCAGATATAATCACTTTGAAAAGGTCACAGAAGTATACAGGAAATTGAAAAAGAGAATATAAGATAAAAAGGATTACATCAAATGAAAATAACAAATGTTTATGTCATAAGCAATTTCATATACAAGAGGCACTGCTTATAGCCAACACCATACACATGTATATTAGAGCTCAGTTTCATGTTGAAGCTTATTACAGCAATTATTCCTAATTGATAAAATACCAACTATACTATGTTCATTAATGTATCTTATTCTACAAAAGAGTCTCAGCAATTTTGCTACTTTGGATGAGAGTTGGTATTTATAAAGTGTTTATTATGAAGAATATTCTTATTTCAAAGACTGGAGGTCTATGGGTTAGGGGCAGGAAGCTAATGTTTCATTATAGGCTTGGAGAATAACTTAGTTAGGGTTTTAGTATAGTACTCTGCATTAATTTCCAGGCATACTGGATATCATTTTTCTGGTTTCCCGCTAATAAACAGGATTGGTAAAGACTTGAACATAAGAAAATTTAATCTATCACATTTACTATGGCTTTAAAGTTATTCTCATCGCTATATATATTTATAGAATTTCCACAATAGTATTTTTGTGCCATAAATACTTTTGCTTTGCACATATAAATAATATTAGATTATCAATCTTCAATCACAGCTTGATGAGTGGAAAATATACCATGATTTTGTCATACTCACCTTGTCAACTGGTAATAGGAAATATCCACAGCTATGAAATTTACTTGAACTTGATGAAAACTGATAGTTGTGCCAATGATAATGAGATTATCCCATATGATCATATGAAACACATGAATTGTGGTACCACTGGAGTTCAAAAGCCAACTGTACTTTTACTGAAACAGCAAACTAGTACACAACAGAGAGGTAACTAGTACTAGTAAACTAGTACACTCCCTGTAGGTACACTCGGGGTAGAAAAAAGTTGCTAAAAGCGGTAACCCCGAGTCACACTCAGGGTAGGTAATCCTGAAGGAGGTAATAGTAAATAGAGCCTTACCTGATCCGCCGGCATTCCGCATCGTCCATCGCTGCCATCTCGGTCTTCTTCTCTCCTGGCCGGCTTCTGCATCCGATGAGTCACCGGGGAGTTCCCAGTGACGTCAGTGCATGTGTACGTTGCCGGCGGGAAATTCAAAATCCATTTGTATTGCATTCAATACAAAATACCTGTATTGAATGCAATACATTGGATTTATATGTGTAAAAGCAGTACATTGTTTTCAATAACATTTATTTTACAGTATATATTAGTATGAGTATATTATGTATTTAAAAAAAATGTTTTTTTAAATATATAGATTTTTTAATTTATTCAATTTGTTATTTTTACATGATTTTGTGTTTCAAACTTTATTATACTCATACTGTTATATAATACTGTAAAATACATTTTAATGAAAAACAATGTACCGCTCTTAGACATAAAAAAACAGAAAGAAATGAACCGCTAGGGAGGTTAAATAAAAAAATTATCTTCTTTTAAAATGCCTTTGTCTTGAAATTGTCTCTCTAGCAGGCTAGGGTCATACATTTCACCTTATCTGGTATTTCTTTATCTGACAACCAGGGTCCTTCCAGACCCTCTAGTCACAACACTTGCTCTGTCTGGGTTTTGCATCTGCAAGACCCATAGAATTCAGATAAGGCTAGACAGAGTGTCTCAGATTGAACTTTGAGCTGTATTTTGAAACCCATTTATTAATAAGTTTATATTTCTAATATACCATTCTGTATTAAATAGTACTTGACTGATTTGTAGTTGGATCGTTATGGTGAGCATTTTGAGACCAATAATTAGTCTCCTAGGCCTCAAGAAAGCCTGGAAACCATATTTAGCCTGTTCTGGTGAACCATAAGTCCCAGACATGCCTAGTTTAGTCTCTGTGAACTCCTTATTTCGTGGTAAATAAAAATCTGGGAGTTGGTATTTCATAAAACTTATGGATTTATGGAATTAATAATAATGGCTAGAACAAGGGCCTTTTCGGAGTGTCTACAAGCATCCTAATTTATGCCCCTTAGACAGCCCCCACCCTGCTATCATTGTGTGGTCCTATTAGTCATACCTCTGTTGTTGGCATACAAAAAGGCATGCAGGTAGCATTGCAATCTCTCACTGATACCATCTTGCTAAGGACAACGGCTCTTACACATTGAGCACTGCGGGGAGCCCAGTGACTCTGACTAATAACTTGGACTTTACACAGCAACCTGGACCGAGGAAAACCAACTCTACCTAAGTATTATTTCACAGTTTTCCCCTTTTATTTTATGTTGTTGTTTTAGTTATGGTATTATTATTGATTAGTCTTTATTTTTCTGTAATTATTTTGCACGTTTTTAACTTAATAAACACTATAAACGTAGGCTGAATCTCTGAATGCTCTAAGTAAAAATAGTGTAACTTGCTAACCTGAAGACACTACTACAAATATTGTGATTACTGAGAGAAGCAGAAACATTATTCTGGTTGCCAAGGGTAACGGTGCATCCAAGCACATGGTGGCAATCTACCTGTGATGGTGTGTGTGTGGCAAGGGCTACCAGAGTGGTTAAGCTTGCCCTGTGACGGCCCTTCTCAGCCTGCTGGTGCATGGACTGTTGCTGAGAGTGATGGAAGGTCTATGCGCAGGGGTGCAGACTGAGAGGGCGTTTGTCACACTACCTTTTTGTTAATGTGATGTGCATCAGACAGTACTGGAAGAAAAGAGAAACTTTCTCTTGGAAGTTACAATTTTTAACTTCCTGCCAAAAAATTCTCGTAAACAAGGACAAGGATAACATTTAAAACAGAATTTCCAACCTTCCCTATTCTTTAAAAAAAAAGTCTTGGTATACTGAATATCTTTTTATATCCATTATAATTGTCATCATCTGCAACATCTGCAAAAGTTTATTTGAAGGTATATATTACCACAATAAATGAAAATGATCCACAATAAATGAAAACAATCATTTTACGACTACAGCTGCACAATAGTTCAGTGACAGTAAAGATTGGCCAGCTGAAAAACTATATACAAGTAAATCCAACCCATCAGTTTGTGTATGATAAATTTAAACAACAAATGTGTGCTGTATGTATCCTATATTTATTTGGATTCAAACTAAATCATTATCACACATTCAGTGGCATCATCACATTCACTTACAATTAGACAAAATAGTATAAATGATCTTTTATGTAATTTCTCTCTCCTAATGGAATTGGATACAAATATTTTTGTGAAAGGTAAACACCATTTATTACATTATCTAAAGCAACAATTAACATGGGTATCAAATTAAGAAAGTAATTTTGTTAATTTATAGTTGGCTGTTTGAATAAATAGTCTTTATGCTGAGATTGTAAAACTAAAAGACGGAGTACAAAGTCATATTAAATATAAATTATTAAAAAAGTAAAATAAATCCATTCATCTTCATTATCATTAATATCAACTTGGTTGTTATCTTTCTGCATTACTATCCTTTAGGTTTTCATGTATTAAGTTTTTTTTTAGTTACACTATGAATGTTCAAATTATTAATCATATAACTACTATATATGTAAAGAGAATGAATAGATCTAGTTTAGATATATAGATGTATATATTATCTTAAAATCTTTACTAGTTCTTTTGGTCCTCAAATACATCATGATTTTATCAAAGATACTTTTCGTTATCAAAGGTGTTCTACTATTAGGCTGTGTAGATGAAAGGTGTAAAATTGCATGCACAAAAACACCTATAATAGCCAAAAAGCACTTCTTAAGCTCTTCACAAAACTTCTAAGATGCAAAATGACATCTATGAAGGCATAATGGAACATACTTCTTTAGCTTATTGGAAAACATCACAAAATCAAAATAAACCAGTGACACATGTGAATACACATTGCATGTAAACACTAACCTTTAAGTGAAATGTCTTTATATATGTTAGTTTATGTTGCAAAATTTGCGAAAAGGATTACTATGTACTTAAACCAGGGTGGTATTATGAAACATTTAAATGGATGTTTTCAATAGAACATAAATAACCACTACATTCAGCATGGCTTTCAAAAGGGTAAAAATACATTACTTCACATCTTACTGGTGTGAAAAAACATATCTGAATCAGGCACCAATGCACATGATGTTAATTCCAATTTTAAACAGATAGATCAGGCCAATTGTGTGCTATATATTATAAACAGAATGTTTTTAGATGCTCTATAATGATATGAGCCTTACTGATACAGGATGCCATGAACAGCCTGGGAAAATATCTATCTATCTATCTATCTATCTATCTATCTATCTATCTATCTATCTATCTATCTATCTATCTATATTCTAAAATAAAGCATAGTTATTTTTTGTAAAAATTATTATCACTAGCCAAGATCTAATTATCTTAGGCAGCTGTAAGAAATCTCAGTTAAGATTCTTTGGAGTTTTGGTAAAAGACATATCCAAAGCAGAGACAAGGTAACTCATGCAACAAATGTATTTTGGTAATGAATTCCCATGCTAATCTTCTTTGTAAACATTCATTATCCCAAAAAGGTGTAGATGCTTTTGGAAGGCACACTAACCCTAAATATTTTCTTTTTTTATCTGATTTACAGAAAAATACATATACCAGCAACTGTCTATATATTTATTTTTCCTATTTTGTATAGAAGACATAGGCTGTCTTATAAGAATAGAGAGAAAGAGATCGTATCCAGTTGCATGAGCTTCCCAAGCAGGCAGTGATGTTTGGCGGTTAGTGCCGTAGGTGAAGTCTGACTGTGGGAAAACATTTACTAAATCTGAAGGAAAGTCATGCCATGCTTTAGGTTGAGCACGGGTTAGGAGATCCTGCCATTTTTTATTATTCAAGGCTAACCCAAATATATGTAATCCCATTATTTTTAGAGTGCTGCAGATTGTGTTTGTTCTGTCATTGTCATTGAAATTGTCATCATTCTTCACTGTCATTGTGTTGTCGATCAAACTGGGGTTCTAAAAACTGAGACTTTGTGACCTAGAAAATACTTTTGAAAGTTTTTTTTGTATATAGTTTGGTATTCACCACCCAGGTCAGTTATGTGATGCTAGATCTGTGACAACTGGAAATGGGTTTTCCATTCAGGAGAATTTCTAACAGACAGGGCAACAATGCAAACATGCTAGCACTCAAGTTTAAGATACAGTTTCATGCAAGGCAGATGAGATGACTTAAAGGACTAAGTTATCCCCTTTCACAGTGCAAATAGTTTCATCATGTGCGTCAAGACCTGCCCAAAATCCTGACACTTGATCATCATTCAACTCCTTCTACCAGGAGTTAATTATTCATTACAAAAGAATGGGACCGGCAATGGGGATCAGAAATCTGACCTGCAAATGGTTATGTGAAATTGGGGGAGACCTGGGGTTTCGGAAACCTAGGGTGCTATAATGCATCATTACAATGGAATAAGGCCAGCAAAGCTGATCAGAAAGCTGACCTGCAAATGATTATTTGAAATTGGGGAAGATCTGAGGTTTTGGAGTCCTAGTGTGCTAAATTGCAATGTGAGGAACTATGCAGTCATCTGGAAGCATACACTCCCCAACTTACCTCCATGCAGAAATCCAGTTGCCAGTGTGTCTTGGGCGACATGGTTTTAGCAAACCCCAAAAAGAAAAAAAAATTCAAACACGCAGCATGAATTTTTGGCATCTCTTTACCTTTGAGTGTCACTGTAGGTTGCTGGTAATGACAAAGATATAAAAGAAGCCAAACGTAGTATTTTAGGTTTCCCATCCTCTGGATGGTGTCGTGTATATAGAAAGTATATATTGTTCATGGCACTAGGGGCTTGTTTGTATATCATAACACATCTGGTAACTGCAATGCATGGTAATTCACTGTGTATACAGTATGTGTTGTGGTACATTTCAATTTATTTCTGAATATACCTTACCTCATATACACAGTATGCCTTAATGCAGCAAAATGCACATATGTAAATATTCTACATTGCAAAATTATTACAAAACTCATTTTCCCCTAGAGTATGATGTAATTGCAGATATGTATTGCTTGTTTGAAGATATATTTTTGGATGAATATGAAGATGTTTAAACACATTTAAAACACTAAACACTGCAAACAAAATACTGTAAATCAATCAAGTCACTTCAAATTGAAAAGTTGATGTGTTTTTATGTAGAAAAATATCACAATCAAAAAGATAATACAATGTAAAACTAGGCCTGTGGGGAAGGTCATCACTGAATAGAAGTTGGAGTTGTGTCAAGGCTTAAAGATACAAAATAAAAGTCAAAACCTACACTCAATCATGCGTAATTTCCTGGCTCACCTAATGTTTCTTTCATTGTTGAGACACAATATTTGTACATTGTCCCCAATCTTACTCTATAATATATTTTAGGAACATGCTGCTATATAATTATTGTAATTATGAGACCACACATAAAAAAATTGGGCTATTTACATGTAAGATGATGAGGAGAAGCAAACAAGATAAACATTTGTGTGGGTTGAGATTAGTTGGTGCCTTGTTAGGGATGAGTACATTTTGTTTTATCTTGTTCCAGCTAAGATTTGGCCTTGTATAAGGGCATGGGGTTGTTTATTAAGGGGTGATGAAAAGGTATTCCTGTTTAGTATCATTTGTGCTGCTTGTAATCTCACCGATATAATCAGGTGTTTAGATCCAAATATAATTATACATGTCCTTTTATTAATTCTGTTGGAATATATTTTTAGGGATTCTCATAGTATAGTATTTTCAGCTGGCAATGCATATACAAAATGTAAAAATCATTTCAGCAAAGGGCATTGCTCAAATAATTTTTATCATAGTCAGTTCAAAAACATAATGTATGGTAGTTTGTACAGGTTTCCTTTCTCTATGCAGTTAAAAACAAGACTGAAACACTATGAGCCTCTTTCTAGCTAAATTGAAGGAATTATTTAAAATGGAACGGACAGATGCTGCTCTACATAAGGAAACTAGGACCCAACTGCTCTTTGAAACCTGGGAAAGTTTTATTACTGTACTCAATACCCCAACCAAAACACAGTTGCACAGCTGTTTCAGTCACACTACATTGTATTTTGGTAGATTTATGCAAAATAACTTCCCATAGATATGGAGAACTGGTACACTGGTACCCAGTGTTTCTTAACTGATTGTGAAAGCGATCAATAATATTGTTATACTCATTTTTCTTATTTTCTAATAGCAACTACCTAAAGTATAAGGATGTATGTAATCTTAAAGTGGTATGCTATCTTTAGTTCTCATTATTTGTACAATAAACTATGTTTTAATCTGTATGTAAATATTGTTTTCACTAACCTCAAAAAAGTCTTTTCTATATATATATATATATATATATTCAGTTATGCATGATGTGATTTGTTTAGGGATAACCATAATATAGTATTTAAGTTGGCAATACATATGCTTCCTGGTCTTGCATCTATGGCATAGGCAGGGGGACACATTTTACATCAATTTATCACTGTGGGTAATTCACAGGGTGTCTGGGGTCATATTTTTGACTCTTTTTTAGCTGGAATCTTGCAGAAGTAAAATAATGAAACACTTGTGTTTTATATATAGAACAGTAAGATAGATTTCTTTACCTTAATAATAGGATTGAAAACACTTTAAAACACGCACTGTGAAATTATTTTGTGTAGTAGTTCAAAGTAAAGTAATCTGACATGTCAAACCTGAAAGGTTTGGATTACTCCCTGGTACATAAAGTTAAAGGTATTATTGTATTTGCAGTACATAATAAATAGTGGAAAAATATCATGCAAAAAAAAAAAAGGAATAATAAGACTGTGACATTTTAAAGTGGTCCAAAGTTTATTAGGTAAACTTTTTTTTATACATTTTATTGTTTCTGTACGTCTCTACTGTAAAAGTTGCAGAAGAAGCAATTTTATTTTCATTCTTTGCTCTCTGCCTAGCCAAATAAAACAATACAGCTTTAATAAAGCAGTATAAAGGTTTTGTTTTCTCTGATCCAAACATACATTTTGTACTTTGATATATGCTTCTTTTTAACATTTTTATTTAGGTCAACATACTGTACCTTAGTTTGGGTCTTACTAGGTGTAGATCCCTGCTCAAAAAATATTGGAAAGGAACCTTAGTGAACTTTGGGTAAGTAAACATTTTTTGTTGTTTAAAGGTTATTTTATTACGGTTTTTACATTTACTTTCTTGGTGTGCATTTGTTAGGAGGCACTATTTGGGTCTACAATCCCACGCCATGCCCCACTGCAGGAGGGTGGACACAGCCTATTCCCATCAGCGGCTGTGCTTGCGGTAGCAAAGGGATTTTAGGATCAGTGCTCTGAGGGTTGCAGCATCCTTGTTTAATTGTGGCTGGCTTTTTCCTCTGCACTGAGGCTGCACAGAGTGAAATTGGAGCTGTGGGCAGCTGATTGGCAGAGTGGTTCCTGTGTTCTCCCATGCTGTCATTGGCTGCTGGGGCTTTAAGGCCCAGTCCTCTGTGCCTCTTAGAGCGTTAGCTGGGCTTATCTGTGCTGGAGAGATTCTTGAGTGTTTTTCTGTTGCTGACCTTGCCTGTTCCTGACATTATGCTTGAACTCAGCCTGGACCGACCCTTGCCTGTTACCCCAACTTTGCTTGTGCCTGTTGTGCCTTTGTAACTTGCTTGGTGGACTGATCTCCTGTGTTTGACTTCGGCTTGTTGTCCCTTGTTCCCTGGTAATTTCTGTACTGTGCATCTGTGGGCTTCTGGTCAGCTACTGGCCCATCCTCAGACACTATCCCTTGCGCACTAAGTCTTGGGGGCAACAGAGTGCTGGGAGACGCAATCAGTCTTCGGAGGCTGAGCGGGGCTGCTATAGGTGAAGACTGCGGCGTTAGATTGAGGGACTGGTGTCTGGAGAATACTGGTACTGACCCAGGGCCTTTCGGCATTACTTTATGAGTGGGTTCTATGTATACATTTCTAGATTCTCCCAAAAGTGGCTAAAACCAATAAAAAAAAGTAACTTAGAGAGAGCTACCTAAAAGGTAATCTTTTTAGAAAGTTAAATACAAAAACATAAAATACTGAATACATGTGTTGTAGATGTACAGGTGGAATTGTGTCTGGTCTGTGCCCTTGTGAACATCTTGTGTCCTCATTTCCACACTTGTTGCAGTTGGAGTGACCTGATAGGAAGAAAGTTATGACTGTTATGCCCGATGGGTCATGAAAAAGAAAGCAGCTGGTAATATACAAAACATAATCTCATACAAACAATTTAAAGTTTTTTCCCACATTATAATGTAACAAGGAGGTTTGGTCAAAATGAGCTAGCAATGGTCACGTAACGATTGGTTAAGATCAGTGTATAATTGTTAACTGCAGTTATCATACAATTGGTAGCTGAAACTGACATTTTCTGGATACACATAAAGAAATGCCAGCTTTTCCCTGCCTGACTCTTCCCGGTTAGATTATATGGAAATGGGCACTCCCTGGGGTAAACCAAGTCTGTGATCTTGCTGATGGAACTGTTGCTGTTTTGGACCATTGTACTCATCCAATAAAGATAAGTACTAACTTTTAATTAAGCAGTGCCTGAGTGTTTTGTGGCATTCTTTAACACTTCTCCACACTTGTAGTCCCACAAATACTTTCACCTTGTTAAACAACCAATCTGGAAAAAGTGATAGTGTATCCCAAAAGAAAGATAAAATAAAACAAGATCTATAATGTAGGTAATAAACTCCCTCTCTCTATTGCTACAGGGATGCATGGTGGGGCTGGTTCAGATCACGGGGAAACATATGAAAATACAACTTACTAAATACAAATAAAAACAATAAATATATCTATCCAACGTACTGCTATCAATATAAAAATATATGTTCAAATATAATTAGTTAAAACAAATAGTTAAAATGTAGGTATGGTAAGTTAAAATATGGTTACGATTATCTCCCGATTAACTAATGAAGGATTTAGTGCTAGTTTTGTCAAGGGGTTGGGATAGCACAGAGTAATACCTACCTTAATCTGTTGTCTGGCTATTCCCCACTGATCCTTTTTCTGACAACAAATAGTTGGGCTTGTGTGTTTTTAATACTAAGTTTAGCAGACATTCAGGAAAGTTGCAGTCAGCTGGGTATCTTAGGCACCAAAGTGTAAGCAAAAAGCATTTTCAAGAGTCCCCACAAGGATTTCCATAGAGAAACCATAAGCCCGATTTAATAAAGCTTTCCAAGGCTACAGAAGATATACTTTTATCAGTAAAGCTGGGTGATCCAGCATATTTGTAATGGATCTGGTTCATGGTTATTATTATTAAACGTGGTTTATATAGTGCCAACATATTATGCAGCACTGTACATAAAAAAAAAATTGTTAATGAATACGAACTGCTAACAAACTTTGAAGAAATTAATTCCAGGTTTGCTGGATCACCCAGCTTCACTGATAAAAGTGTATCCTCTATAGCCTTGGAGAGTTATAAATCAGGCCCAATGTGTCAACACCAGAAAGTAGACCAGAGTGTGGATCAAAAGAGATAGCACAATCAAGGCAAACACTGCAAGAAACTGTCATTTCTTCAGTCTCAGAATATGCCTGTAACGTTACTGCGGGGCAGGATGGTGGACCCTCTGTGTCACAAGCTCAGTTGGCACTGACGTGCACAGGGTGCAGAGTCTAAGCAGCTGCCCTGTCTTCACCAGAGCCACTAGAGTTTAGGATATTAGGCCAGGTTGCAGCCCCCATGCAGGTGACTGCTGACAGACAGAAACAAGACGTGGTGCCAAAGGGAAATCCAAGAGAGTAGTCAGATGAGCCAAAAGGTCAGGGCAGGCAGTGAACAAGGTTGGCTAGGAAACAGGCAAGAGGTCAGGGCAGGCAGCGAACGAGAGTAGTCAGGAAACAAGCCGGGGTCAGTACATGAAGAATCTGGAACAGGAGAAACAAACAACAGGAACCTGGAAGCAGAGCCAAAGGAACTCCCTGTTCAAGCAACTTCCTGTTTCCAGGCCACTTCCTTAAGAAGGGAATGTCAGGTGATGGGCGTGGATCAAGTGAGCCGCAGACATCAATCCCACCAGCAGAGGGAGTGCTGTTGAGATAATCTCAGGTGTTATTCAGATGTTTGCCAGCAGACGGAGTGCGTCTGCGGAATACCCTGATCCTCTGAGGCAAGGTAACAGCTGACAGAGAACCACCTGACATAGAACAGGAAGTATGCAGAGTGTTGGATCCAGAGGCAGAGATGGTGCTGGCAGCAGGGGACTGCAAGAAAGGTGAGCAAGAAGGAGGCACAGATCCCCTGGACCTGCAGGGATCTGTGACAATGCCCTCACACAAAAAACTAACAGTGTTGGCTTGGCTAGCAATGAGAAGGATTTTGTCCAAAGTGTGCTAGAGCAAAGAGTTGATGTATTTTGTATTAAAGGTACAGCTTAATGATATCAAGAGCACAGAGGATAGTATCTGCATTACAAAGGACTATATCAAACATCAAATGGTGCTGACATAGTCTAATAGTAAAAATGTAGGCATGGCAGCCAAATGACTGGGCAAAAGTCCATTGGCTGCCCACAAGAGGAAAGTCCCCTGTTCCTTTATGTTGTAGGATTGCTGATCCCATAAAATGAAATTTAACCTGTGAAGATAAAAACTGAGAAAAACAGATACACTTTTTTTCATTCAATCCAAATAATAACAATTAAAAGAACTTATCCTTTGAATATTAAGCTTGTATAATGTAAATAGATATTACATGATCCTATAACTGCAGGTTCCTTATGTAAAAAAATCTATTAACCTACTTTTTTTCATAAAATATAAACATTTTATTCATTGTGATGAAAAATGGAAAAAATTATGTACAACATAAAGTTTACATGACACAGTATACATCGGAGGGTTTGTTATGTGTTTCAATTTTACTTTTAAACCCAAATTTGGCAAATCAACTGAAGAAAACTAACTGGCTGCAGAAAAATGATTTTATGTCTCCAGAGTAAAAATGCATTGGCATACGGTATAACATACTTTGTTCTCACCTCAAAGGCTTATTTCTCCTGCAATAAAAACAGCAAATGGACTTTTTTTGGCTTTGAGGGTTACAAGGGACTACTGGTTTTCAGGAATGAAATCCAGTATTTAATCTGTACACTCTGTTGGATGCTAGACAGGCAACGCAACATGACAAAACCACATTAAAGTTTCCTGCAGAGTACTTGATTGGACTGAGCTAACATGATTTAAATGACAGTTCTCTAGTTATTTGAATGATAAAAATGTGTCAAACTAGCATTGTGCTATTTTCTTGTACAAGACTGAATGGGAAATTTTCAAACAGCATGCAGTAATTTCAGTTTATTTAGGGAAAGTTTTTTTTCTTACTATATTGGTGTGCTACCCATATCTGGTCATAGGCATCTTTTGCTATGTGACTTCTTGTTTTGTCTTTCAAACTATGAATGTAAAACTTGACATATTATTTGTATTAATTGTTTATGAAGTAATGTATATTTACATATTTTTAAAAAGAAATTAAATAAATAGAAATATTGTGTGCTAAATAAAGTGAAACAATACCTAGCCTTTTAAATTGGACCAATCCTATGATTATTGTCATCCCTGTTATATCTCATAGTTACTGTTATTACATAGTATTTATATAGCACCATCATATTACACAGTGCTGTACAAAGTCTCTAGTCATGACACTAACTGTCCCTCAAAGGGCCTCACAATCTAATGTCCCTACTGTAGTTATATGTCATTAATGCAGTCAAAGGTCAATTAGCCAATTAACCTAACTGCATGTTTTAGGATGTGGGAGGAAACCAAGCCAGACACGGGGGTAACCTGCAAACTCCATGCAGAAAGTGCCCTGGGCAGGATTCAAACCTGAGACTTAGTGCTGCAAAGGCAAGAGTGCTAACCACTGAGCCACCCTGCTGCCCATACTATCTTTATACTATACTATACACACAGTATGGTCACTTCCTGGCCTCCTCCCCGTTATTACTTATGGCAGCAACAGTATAATCGTCTTTAAAAGGAAATGAACATTTCAGCACATAGTGTAAATATATATTAATTGTATATAATATACAATTGCACAAATATAAAAATATGTATTCCTGCTTTGCAGTATGGATGCACATCACGTTATGAAATATTAATATAGTAAATGTACATATCAAATATAAGTCTGAATAATAAAATGTTTACTAAATAGTATTTTAGGCATCATATCTGTCACCTAATGCTTTATATTTTAGGTATTATTCACAAACAGAAGTTTATAAATGTAATTAGGAACATTTTTCTGCTCCATCCCTGGGTCATCTGTTCAGATTTCAAAGCCTAGTATAAAAAAACAACTAAAAAAAGATCAGTTGTCGTGTTCTATGTCATTTTAAAATAGTAAATTAAGTTCTTTTCTAATGTAAATATTTGTTTAATAATATTAAGTGATGGCTTTGCAGATAAAATACAGAAAGGAGACTGAAAAAAAAGCATTCACAACCTTTCTAGAACCCACACATTTTCTACCCCATCTCACCCTTTTTTCAGGTTTTTCCTCACGATGTTAACAATTAAAAATAAAAGAAAAGCTACAAAACAGTCTGTAATGCAGTGGGACAGACTAAAACTAATTCAGGCACAATCAGAATTCTTCAGGATTTTAAACTTCTTTAATGCTTTGATTCATCCACTTTTAGTAAATTATATGGAAATATCCAGAATGTAATTAGATAGAGACTGATCTGCTAAAGGATTTGAATGTTCACACATTGATTTAATAAAGGCCTTCAAGACTGGAGAAGATGGACTCTCATGAGAAAACCTAGGTGATCCAGCAAACCTGAAATTGATTTTTTAACAATAATTTGCTATTATTGGGCAGATATTTTCAATGCTGAGTTGGATCCAGATCAGGTTTGCTGGATTACTCAGGTTATTGTGAAAACTTTTCAAGGACTAGTCATTTAATTTGTTATAGGTGTATTTGCAGATGCTTTCCTAACACTGCACTGCAAAATCCACTTTTTCATTAAGAATTGCCTAATATTAAAGTAAACTTGTCACAAACCTGCAAAAGGTAAACTGAGCATATTAAGGGAAATACAAAAGCTTTGTTTATATTAATTTTTAAAAGAGTCTGTGGATCTAAAAACATTGCCAGTTAAAGTTTTTAGCCCTGTCTGTTTTAGATCCCTTTTTAGTCAGCGAAAATGCCCATCATATTAAAAGATCAAAAGGCAGAATCAAGCTAAACTTTTAATAGTTTCTAACATAATATTAATAAATACCATTATGTTATAAACTAGTGTAGGACTCTTCCTCCCATATGGTGAAACACGTTGAAACACGTGAATGAAACAACTGTGCTTAAACCTGAGTGTTTCATGTCAAGGTACTTGCTTGTTTAGTTAAACTCTTAATATTACTGCTGGTATTTAGGTGCTTTACTCTGTTTGTTTAATACACAAGTAAAGTTCATTATTGTTTAACACAAAAGCCCTTTTCTGTATATCTGTTTTTTTTTTTTTTTTTCTTGATAACAAATTTCGGGGGTTGGCAAAAATCAAACACATCTGTAATGCGCCTGGGCACACAAACCACGACCAACTCCAGATACCCTTAAATCAGGCTTTATTCAATATCATACAGCACAGCAAGGGTTAAGTCCAATAAAGCGAAGTACAGGAGGATAAGGCAAATGCAGGTCAAGAACAATCCGAAGTCAGGGCAGGCAGCACGCAGAATGGTCAGTAACAATCCGAGGTCAGGGCTGGCAGAGTTCAAGCAAGGTGAGTTTCAGACCAGGTCACTAAGGTAATGACAAACAGATAAACTTTAAACCACATAGAGACACACCCAAGCACACTGTGGTAACAGAGGCTATAGCGGGCAATGGGGTGATGGACAGGCTCTCCTTAAATAGCCAGGATGACCAATCACCTTGCGCCACCTGGCACTGTCTGATGGGAGACTGAGTAAATCCCCTGCAGCTGATTGGCCGCAGGGAATTCAAACTAACTATGTCCCGCCCTGGGGCGAAGCAGCCGAGTGCCACGCCCTCGGGGGGTACAAGAGGGACGCATGGTAACACGCGCACCTCTTCCCACAGTACCCCTAGGACGTGCACTACTTTGCACTTGCACAATGCTGGGAGCAGGAACCACATTCAAAGGAATGCAAGGGCTGCTGCCTGGCTGATCAGTAATTAGTCCAGGGCGGATCCCTCCGCCTGCAGAGACAGACAAGCTGTGAGCAGACGAGCAGCCTTGGTTATTATGCTGCTTGCTACTGAGGGGTCTCCCTCTGTGGCTGGGAACCCCAGGGACACCGCAGGCTCGCAGGGCGGGTAAGTTCCTTACAACATCTTGTAAAAAATATAATTTTACCATGTCTGGACATAATATTCTTTTTCAATAAAATAAATAACATCTGTCTACATTTTTTAATTTATAACAATAGGGGATCTGTGGGTGGAAAAAAGGGGGTAGGAGGGGCATTCTGATCCTTAAAGAAATGTTTTTTCTAGAAATTAGATATTTGGTACACAAACAACCTTTTCATTGTAAAACCAATTGTCGTAATCTAACTAGAGGCCTAAGGGAAGTGGAGCGTATGCCAAGTAGAGTAAAGGTGGCTATGCAGTATTTGCTGTAGTTCTTTGGCATCAAATGAATAGTCCAAAACATAGGTATAATCTGTTTCGTTTGCCTCTGTTAAAAAGTACTTGCATTGAAGCCACTACTGCATCCAACCTGGGTGGAGAGTAGTCTGCGAAAAGGAGTAGATTCATTCCCTCTAGCGGTAGGTTGTGGTGGCTGTGGTATGCTTTTAACATGTAGAACTGTCTGCATAATCACGGTGACAAACTATGATCAGTCTGGGGTTGGCTCTGTCCTTGCGTTGTGGTCCTAGGTGATTGGCCCTTTCCACCTGGAAAACCTTTCTCAGAAAAATAATAAAAAAGTTTAGTTTGCATATAAATAATAATAATAAATAATAAATAAATATATTGTTTTTGTACTCATGATGCTTAATGAAATAAAACAATAACATTTCAATGCGCAACAAATTCTGATGAAATTGATGTAAAAAATGGTGTCAATAGTAAAAAAAAAGGATAGTAATTAAAATAATAGTAAATAGTAATAGGCCTGTCAGGGTATTATTTAATATCGCTTCCTGTCAAAGAGATGCAACACAAAGTAAAAGTAAATCTCCTAATAGTGTCTAAGACTCTCCTGTCTCGGGAACAAGTGCCTCCAATGGAAGATCTCCTTTTAACTCTTGTTTTTGAGGCAACTCTAAAATATCAGATTTCCTCCTACTGTCTTTCACGATGACAGTGGTCACAGTACAAAAAGCACAATGTCTTGCAACAGGAATTACGGCTACTGCATTACAGTGTTATATCAGCTCAAAGGCCAAAGGTTTTTCATTCATATTTCTCCTTGTATACAATATTTAACCATCTACAGAGACATCAGGGGCCTCTGCTGACAGACACAAAATACAGGAGTATCTCCTAGCCTTATAGCATGGCTAGGCCATGAAATTATTTTGTTTTATGTTCCATGTGGTGAGACTTAAGCACAGGAGATGCTATGATGTGTAAGTATAATATGCATGATGATTCCATGGAGACCACAGTATATGATTCTGTGTTATGAAAACAAATGTTTTATTTTCTTTATCTTATTTGTAGAATGTGTTTAAAGGACTGTGTGTCTAATTAAGCAGACTTAGATCTGTCACACCTGCAGAGTTTTGTCTGTCCTTTATGGATAAAAATACAAAATATACATTTTCAGCAGGTACCACCTTATTTCACTGTATTTCTTTTTGTTATTTGTATTGAGGAAACATTATAAGTTGTCGGGAAAGTTATTTGTAGGCAAATATATGGTACAACATTTTCTAAATCTTTATAGTAGACTGAAGGATGTAAGTCACTGTAATAAAGAAAATGTGTATTACCAGAAAACCTCTACTGGTTTTCCTCTTGAGAAAGGTGATGTGCATTCCCAATCCCGTCGACTGTATTTTCTTGACCGGTCTGCTGATTAGGATGAGTTACACCTATTGACCGGTGGATGGTGTTTGTATTTGGGATAGAGAGATAGCTAGCAGGCTGTGGTGTAACAGGGCTGGATCAGCTTATCCTAAACCTAGCCAGGATGTTGGACATTGGGGGTGAAGTGCACTAAAATGTTGCTATTCTTTTAGAGAAAATTACATCTTCTGAGTGAGATAAAATATAAAGTCCAATATTTAATTACCCAGTTATATATACTAAGTCATAATTCTAAATACCATGTGCTATATGCTTGCAATGACTAGATATAAAACAGCTGAATTTATTTAAAATGTAGTTTTTCTTATACTTAAGATTGTAATACAATAAAAAACCAATAATATTAAGTAATAAATTACTAATTAAAGCAATCATTTACAGAATTTATTTTGTAGAGATTTTCAACTACTTATCCAATTTTTAGCAACCCATTTATTTACCTAAGCAGCAGGGATAGGTGCCAACATTCCTGACACAACTGTTGAAGTTGGTAAATAGTTCTATATTTTAGATAATATTGATGATTTAAAGCATCTGATTATTGATATACAGTTCAAAACAGGGACATAGATCATCAATTTGCATGGTCTTATGTGTTGCCATAAAAGGAAGAATAAAACTTTTTTTTTTGTGAGTTTGTGATAGAAGTGATGATTTACTGATGCATTTTGGTTTCGGAAAACAATTTATATTTTAATAATTTTTATTAAGTTTTAAGAACGTAAAGAACAAATGCAATAGTTTGTGCAACAATCTAGTACCTGATGTTTCAATTTAACCATAGGAACATATTTGGAACAATTCTTAGTTACACCTAAGTTGCCATGGGGGCACCCTTGAAATTATTTTCAGGTCTCCAGGAAACCTCAGTTATGAATATTTTATGCACAGGTCACAGTATATTAGCAAAGTAGTCAGTCCAAAGAATGCCTCTTAAATTGCTGGCCATCAGGAAGAATGCCACTTTTATAGATTGCCAAAAAGATCATTGGGGTCACTTAAACCTAAGAAGCACAGATTACTCACTGTTCAAGGAACCCTGTAAACCTAAAGTAAGGCCCTGGTTAGCACAAGTTCTCACCAGTCACCAGTCCCCCAAGCTAACACTGCAGTCTTCACCTTTAGTAAGCCCCCGCTCAAATTCGGGAGACTGGTTGCATCTCCTAGCACTCGGTTTCCCCCAGGACTTACTGTGCAATGGATGGTGTGTGAGGGTTGACTGGCAGCAAGCCAGGGGCCCACAGATAAAGCAGTACCAAGATTCCAACATGGACAAGTCCAGAATAAAAAGCAGAAGTCAACACAGAATATCCATCCACCAAAGTACACTAGGGCAAAACACAAACAGAGTCAGGGTCACAGGCAAAAGGTTGGTCCAGGCTGCATACAAACAATAGGTCAGGAACAGGCCAGGTCAGGAACAGTAAATCACATGAAAACAAACCAGCAGCAAGTCAGCCTAGCTTAACGCTACAACAGCCACTGGTGACTGGGAGCAGAGAGACTATAAAGTCCCAATGGCAGTGCAGGACTGAGTCAGGAGCTGATCAGCCTATAGGATCCCCTTCAGCTGTGCCATAAAATACATCAGGTTGCTTGGCTAAAGGGAAGCAGGGGCTGCTGCTTTTCTCTATACTCTTTGCTGCTGTAAGAGACATTGCTGGGCAAAATAGGCAATACAGTGGAATACTGAATACAGAATCGCCGGCCCGATAATTGTTTCCTAACACATCTGGAGGAACCCTAGTTGAGAAACACTGCCTTAGGGAGAATTTAAAGAAATAGTAATAAAAAAAAAATAAAAGGGGGCTTGGAATTGCAAAGAAAGATACAGAAGAAACAGGGAAATTAACCAATGCAACATCATATTAGCTATGAGCTAGATACCTAATCCAGGGATCCCAAGTAGCATCAAATATTAGAGAATTAAGTTTGGACTCCAGGCAAGCAATTCAGTACTTTACAAGTTAAAGATGTTTTTTAGTTGCCAACTTCATTCACTAGAAACTGTCTTTTTATGCAATACAGAAATGTTTGCAGTATAGCATACTTCAAACTATTTTTGTTCAGCATTTTTTACAGTATTCTAACAGTATTTTACATTTGATTGTTTGGAGGTTAAAAATATCATTGTTTCCTTTCATTTTGAATGAGCCTTTTTTGCTTAAAACCTACTTCTTAAGTGAGTTTGTTTAACTTTGTTATCTTTTATGAGCAATTTACCCCAACATGTTTGTATTCATTACACTGTGTTTTCCCTTTCACCTCATTTATATGCTTCCCAAGATTCAACTTCCACATTCAGAACAAACTGATCAGTGATGTTCCAGACTTGATAAAAAATCTAGGAAAGGTGTAGCTAATTACAGCAACAGTAATTTATCATGCCCCAGCACTTAAAATCACTCAAATATTAATTGTTTTTTTATTTTAATTGATTCATAATTGATTTTAACTCAGATAAATGGAAATAAAACAAAGTGATTCTGTAATACAAATATTGTATTATCCAGGTAATCCTCCTGCAAAGTATAGTCCATTTCATACATTACATTACTGCCAGATTACGTGTTCTTGGGTATATTTCTAATTGTTGTAAACTTTTAAAAATGTTAAAAGGATTATGTCTTACAGTGAAGAAGGAGATGACAATGTCAAAAATTTGGGAACCTATTGTAACCTATTGTCCTTCAAGTATAATAAACATTGACCCTCCCATAGGACAATCAGGAGAAACAATGGTAGCATCAGGTAGCAACATGACAAAACTGAAAAAAAGTGATTAGGCTATTTATAGAGTAGTAACTTTTGAATATCAGAAACATTTGATTAAATCAGCAAGTTCACCTTAAGGTAAGTGTAGCACTTACTTCCTGCACATATGAGCAGTTCTGATCCTGGGCACGCATGCTCCTCCAAGTATAATCAACATTGACCCGCCAATAGGACAATCAGGAGAAACAATGGTAGCATCAGGTTGCTTAAAGCAGCAAGTTCACCTTAGCATAAGTGTCACACCTCACTGCAAGTGCCGGCACGTCTCCCTGCATATGCGGGCAGTTCTGACACTGGGTGCCCTGCCTCCTCCAAGTTTTATCAACATCGCCAGTCCCACCGGCCAATCAGGAGCCTTAAGAGGCTATTTAGCTGGCTCAGACACAGCGCTTGGAGTTTGAGTAATGTGTCTTCTGACTAATGCTGAGCCCCCTAGGTCTGTTGAGCATTTCCTATTCACCTGATACGTGACCCCTGGCTTTATTTCAGATTTCTTGCTTGTTTGCTGCCTGCCTCGACCCCAGCCTTTTTTGACTAATCTCCTGCAGCTGTCTTGGTAACACACATTGTTCTGACCACCCTAGTGTTACAAAAGACCGCAGCCTGGCAACAGTTTTCAGCACAACATCCTCACCACTAGAGGTTCTGGAAAAAAACAAAGCTGCTGCTTAGACTATGTGCCTTGGCCTTAGGGTTCACATCACAACAGTGCTCCCTACTGGTTCCATCTCTCCAAGCTTGACAGTAAAGCTGCGTACACACGTCAGATTTTTATCGCCCGATAATCGGCATCGGCCAGATATCGGGTGAAAATCTGCCGTGTGTACAGTCGATATATATATATAAATGAAGGGGACTTGGGTGAAACGCTTCAACAAGAGGATAGGGATCAGATTTGGCATACAATAGCTCATTGTAGTATTAAAGCTTCAGCTGTGGAAATCAGTTAAAAACTAATGATGAGATGGTAAATGGTACCATCCAGGCTTGCTAAATTTCAGTCGAATTATACCGGAAATTATTTTAGGGGCTGTAACACCTCAGGAACTCTTCACCTTTTTTGGTGGGAATCCCCCAAAATTAGGAAGTTTTGAATGGGAGTATATCAAATTGCAAACAGTATAGTGGGTTGTTTTTTTTTTTATTTTAAACATCCAGCTGAAGCACTCTTGAACCTGAAACCATCTATTTGTACTATGAGCCAATTTAAATTAATAACCTATTTGTTTACTGCAGCAAAAATGGTTTTGGCTAAGGCTTGGAGGTCTAAAGTCCCTAATATACAGCAAGTTAAGAACAAAATGTCTTGGTTTTTAGTGAATGAGAAGATGAGGGCTTTGTTGATAGCCTCGGTAACTAAATTTAAAAAAATATGGTCACCATGGATAGAATACTTTATGCCTATGGGGTGGGATCGGTCATTGTTGACCATATAATTATACCATCAGCAATGTTATTGATTATAGAGTTCGCCTACCATTCCTCAATTTCTTTTGTGTCTTGGTTTTAGTATTGGTTTTGGTATATGTAGTAAAAGGTTTGGTTTAAGACATATATATAAATGTTTCCCTGGATAGATAGTAATTTAAAATAAATAAACTGAATTCTAATTTCATAGAGTTAAGGAGATGATAGAGAATGAACTAGATTGTTACGCAGAGTTGCTATTTAAAGATGAAATGGTGAGGATTATCCCCCCCTCCCCAAAGTCACAAAGTCACAAAGAAATATTATTATATATTTACTTGTTACTGGGAGACTTTTTTTTTTTTCTCACAAAGATAAAAGTTAGACACAATGAAAATCGGTTATGGACGATGTTTGGGAAGAAGGGAAGTAATTCTCCCCTCCTGCTAATGTCACTATTAGGAGAATTATATGATTTATTGATGATAAATTGTTGTACACTAACTAAGATAAGATCAAAAAAAGGGGAAGTTATGAGGGGTTAGGAGAGGGGAGGTAAATATTAAACCATTTAGGGAGATTGAACTTCTACCAAGCATTGGATGAAAGAGAACTAGCATAGCTCATGGAGTTAGTAGATTAAGAAAGATGGATATTAAGGAAGGACCTTGAAGTTGTATTAAAATGATGTTATTATTGTGTTGCACCTCAAGATTGTTTATAGATATTTATAGATATATGGATAGATATAAATATATATATATTGTATGTGTATAGGTGCAGGAATTTTGTGTTTAAACATGAAACCTGTTTTATCCTTGAACTGGCTATCTGGCCCTCCTAGGGGTCCTCCAAGTTCATGACTTCACAGAGGTAACAAAAGGTAATAAATACCAATACAGGGTTTGGTTTGCCAAGGAACAATAAACAGATGATAAAACAGATGTCAGGAAACAAGACCTATTCTCCATAACTAAAAGATCATTAGTAGGGCGTTCAAGGGGCAATAAATCCATCAAGCCTAAGTCAGCAGAAGATAGATGCATAACTGAACAGATGGGCTGGGGTGATGACCCAGCTGGACCTTTGTGGACCCCCAAACTTAGATTCCAGCTAGAGATTCACATATCAAATTTAGTTGGGAGGTCCATCAAATTACAATAACCAATCCCAATCTAGTGGGTGTGTGTAATCGTACAGAACACACCCACTAACCAATCCAAGAGTCCCCAATGTTACCTAATGGGACTTACCTATATAAAAGGGGAGCTGGGATAATAACAGGGATTTGTTTGGGAATCAGGCTCTTGGGGTACCCATCTACATCTTTACAGGTAGCTATAAGACATTCCAGAATTCATTCCTATATTGTATATTATTATTGAATATTGATTATTGAAGTTCCTATATCTGTATATCAAACAATATTGCTGTGTACTTTATGTTTCACCTTGTTTTCTTAATTAAACTGTTTGAGTGACCAGCTATAATTTGTGCATGAACTTTTTTTTTATTGAATATCTATATGCATTGATAGGGGATATAACATCCATATTTATGCAGATAAATATTCCAAATCAACAATTGATTTGAAGTAGATTTACAGAGATGTTGGGATGGCTTGAGGCATTTATTTTGTTTGTATGTTATGCTTGTATAAAATTAAATGTAATGAAAATTAATAATGAAATTGAAACAGAGAAATATAGATTAAAATTAGAGAGAAGATACACTGTCATTAGTGAACCTGTGTGATACAACAAACCTGGAATGGATTTCTTAAAAGTTATTTGCTATTTGATATCAAATGTGTTGCGTTTGCTGGATCATTCAAGCTCACTGATGAAAGTATATCTTCTCCAGCCTCAGAGAGCATTTAAAAATCAGGCTCAATATTTTAACAAATGTTGTGGTAGTGTTCTATAATCCAATGTTTTGCAGGGATGATTAGCATATAAGCAGTTTTGAAGGTGTTCCGCAGCCATCTTTACACAAAATACATTCTGCCCTATACAATTTCAGCTGCCGCTCCCAACAGAAAGAACAGATTTTTTAATTCCTAAACCCTTGCCCTGCAGGGCACAGTTGACCAATCTGGCTTGGAATAGACCTTGGTGACAAGTAATTGGCTTTAAAAGACCTCAGTCTGCTGGCCTTTACCTTGCCAGGAGGATAAATGTTAATAGACTAACTTTACTAACTACCACCCTATTAAGACAAAGGGCCTGATTTATTAAAGCTCCCAAAAGATGGAGAGGATACACTTTCATTGGTGAAGCTAGGTGATCCAGCAAACTTGGATTGGATTTCCTAAAAGTCATTTGATATGCCACTATTTTAATAATTGCTATTTGACTATATTATTTAAATCTTTTCAATCCTGGACCAGATCCATTCCAGGTTTGCTCATAGATTATGAATACATGTTTTTCACTGTGCTTTGTAATTGAATGTGAAGGTGGAGATAAACAAATGGGGCAGTTTTAGATAATATAACCATGTTTCCTGGATACTGACTTACTTTATAATTATAAAACAGTGATGTGTTTGTCCAGAACAGAATAAGTGACCTGATTTCACACACAGTTCTAAATTACAGCGATTGAATAACCATATTTGTAGTGTAGTGCCTAGTTTTACATTTCTTTTTATTTCTAGCGTATTTAAGGTAAAAAAAACAACAACAGCTTAGTGCTGTTCACTCCTGTATTTTTCTTTTCTGGATGTTGAAGTAAATAGACAAGGGTAGGAGGCATGAGCATGATCATTTTATTCTTGTAACATGAATTTTTGTGTATAAAATATTAAACATGACAAGACTGCTTTCTGAGTTTTGCCACTGTGTATATCAAGCTGAGATGTTAATACTCTGTTTGTAGTGTAGGATTGTACAAGAATAAATAATTATTTTTCCCACAGCGATTGGGTGTTGTTATTTTAAAAAAATATGTCTAGTGAATATAAGAAATAATTACGGTAGAAATATTTTAACTGCCCAGGATAAACAGGGCATTAGAAAAATCAATGCTGGTATGCTAAACTGAATGTAATATTCCTACTGGTGCAAGGCATAGTGAAAATTGTGAAGAAAAACAAAAATGTTAATGTTCTCAATTATATATCCAAAAAATAAATAAATATAAATAAAGAGTGAGAGAGAGAGAGAGAGAGAGAGAGCTAAAAATGTGAGAATAATCTATGATCAATTTCGACTAAAACTGTGCATGAAGACATTTAAAAATATCTAATATTGAGGCCCTGTTGTATTCACCGCTTGGATTGAAAACCAGTGCAATAATGCAGGGTTCATGCATGATAAAATATAAAAATTTTAATAAAAGCATGGTTCTGTGCTAAATGTCTGTTTCATCAAAAAAAAAATAGTGTGAACATCCATCCTATATATACATGGGTATGTAGCCTTGGAGAGCTTTATTAAATCAGGCCCAAAGAATAGCAAAAGACAAAAAATTGTTTAACAGTTGAGTTGAAATAACCTCCTGGGCGGTTCATTTCTGTCCGGTTTTACGTATATGTCTAAAAGCGGTACTTTGTTTTTCATGAAAATTTATTTTACAGTATAATATATTAGTATGAGTATAATATAGTTTGAAACACAAAATCATGTCAAAATAATATATTAAAAAATATATATATATATTTTTTTACATTTTTATTATTTAAAAAATAAATATATAATATACTGCAAAATAAATTTTCATGAAAGACAATGTTCCATTTTTACACATATAAATCTACTGTATTGCATTGCCTGCCGGAGGAAGAAAGAAGACGCGAAGGACGATGGAGGACGCCCGCAGATCAAGTAAGACTCAATTTGGTATCATTTTCCATTGGTTTAGCTACCCTGAGTGTGACTCGCGGTTACTGCTTCCAGCATCCTTTTTCTACGCTCACGGGGTTCAAAATGGATTCCCAGTATCCCAGTTTTTATGTGTCTTTTCTGCCCTCTAAATTGTGATTGCAAAATGCTTTCCCCCAAACTCAATTACCATGCTATTACAATGACACTGCTGCAAAGCATGATCACTCTGCAAAGTGAAAAAAATACTTAGCTTGGTGAATGAGGATAAATTGTAGTGACATTATTGATTTAATCATGTGCAAGCAAAAATAATGAATTTTTTCGTTTATTCACATGATTTGAACTTTCACTTTGCTTCATCTCATATACAACTATAAATAAAGATTTCCCTGGAAAGTGAACATACTCAACTTCTTTACTAAACTGGCCGTCATATGGTTCCACATTTTGTTATTCATTATGTGCATGTTTGTTTTAAAGTCAACCAATACATAGTTTTGTTTTTTTTTTTCCAATATTCTAACTAAACTCTAACATTCCACTGGAATGTCCGCCCCCTTAGTGGTGCTGGCTGTGTTAGTTTGCATCCATGAAAAAAAATGCATTACATGTATGGATGTGGCCATCTTGTGTGTGGCAATTTGCCTTGCCATCCACTTCTGATCTTCTTCTCCACCCACAGCTCTCCCTCACTGCTCAAGCTTCCTGTCCAGATCCTCTAAACAATCAGTCAGTGTTTTGTCTTCTGTGATTGGTCAGTATCTGTAATAGATACAGATCAGGTACGCCACCACAAAACACAGATCCGGGTCACCAACCCCCTTCCATATCAGACCCCTGCACAGTATCATCACCATCATCCTCATCTGTGGAGCCTGTTGTCACCCCAATCTGTATTGGCATCCTGATCTGTGGAGCCTGTTGTCACCCCAATCTGTATTGGCATCCTGATCTGTGGACCAATCTGTATTGGCATCCTGATCTGTGGAGCCTGTTGTCACCCCAATCTGTATTGGCATCCTGATCTGTGGAGCCTGTTGTCACCCCAATCTGTGTTGACATCCTGATCTGTGGAGCCTGTCCTCACCCTAATCTCCTTAACCTGTTTTATCACTCTAATCCACATTGTAACCCTAATCCACATTCTCACCCTAATCTGTGGACCCCAAAGTCACCCTAATCGATTCTGTCACCCTAATTTGCATTACCACCCCCATCCATCCAGTCTTTTCTTTCCTCTTTGATGATGTCAATCCTCCATGAGCCTTTGCAGACTCCTCTTTATTGCCACTGTGATGGAGAGCCCCGAGGGAGGGGTCAGAGCAGTTTTTGACAGTTTAGGAGTTTTAGACAAAAGTAAAACGTAAAAAATAGGTGGTTAACTTTTTTTTTTATAACTGCTTAAACACCAGGGGGCAGTAAAATGTCTTCTAATATACCTTTTTTGTTAATTCATTTTCTCGAGCATATTGTGCAAATAAAAATGCTACTTTTAAGTAAAAAAGTAATATATATATAATTGCTGCACAGGCAAGTTTGAAGTTTCATGTTATTAAAATGACCATTTATTTTAATCTGCAGACCCTGTATTTTTTTTAAGCTGTCAAAAAACTTGAATATTGAAGCTTGCAAAATGGCAACCTAGAGGTGTTCTGTACACAGATGATGTCCAAAATATCTCTAAAAATATAACTTGTTTGCTTGCACTCCCTGCTTTTCCCAGAAAATTACACTGAGATACAATTCAAATTTAATTCATCCTCTGCATTGGAGTTTCCTTTAGAGGCTGTCCTCCACATGTAAACAAACTCTGCTTAACATAATTGATTTTACTTGCTGATGATGAAGGCAGACTCGCCTATTCAATCGGACATGGAAAACAAATAGTAGTTTATTCACAAAAGAGATGGATATGAATTTGCAAAAATGTTTGTAAATCTTAGTATACTATATAAAGGGATCATGTGTTTCACATTAGAAACTGAGTGTTAACCAACAATTGCAGGAAAGTCATTAGTCCCCATTAGGACCTCTTAGCACACAACCACTGCCAGTTTAACAGTGAGACAGGAACAGTTGTCCCCACCCTGGATAGGCTGAATACAATGACAGGAGCTCTACTCAGCTGGGAGCAGCTGGAAGTAGCCAATGCTGTAATGGATCATTTTGGTATCTCATATTTGGAAATTGTGGGTTCCTGCATATATATTTATTGGGTAAATAATATTTTAAAATAGTTATAATTTCTATGGCTAATTTAACCCTTTCTAGGAATACCTAGGTGGTACCCCTACTCATTCCCCAGGGTAAGGGACAGACATTTGGGGGCCCCCTAATAAAATTAAGCTCTGTATACCAATATGCTCCCGGCACACATACTCCTACAATACTAGGGTCACAAAGTCCATTACTAATTACCAGCAAGGGTTAAAGCAGAAAGAGCACTAGAAAAAGGACACAAAACAGTAAGGAAAATGTGTTTTCTTTTATTAGCTAATACTTACCTGCCGGATTGGCTGAATACAATGGAGCTCTGCCTTCCTGGTTCCAGAGGACCTTTTTGCCCTATTTACTATACAAAACCTGTTAAAGAATCTGGTTTTATTATTAGGGAGGGCACCATGATGTTTTTTTTTTTTTTGCAAATTGAGTAGTAAAACTAAACAGAAAATTGTATTTTTGTACATTGTAATCCTACAGTCATGTTTTTTTTTGTTTTGTTTTTGCAAATTTGGAAGTAAAAATAAACAGTTAATTGTAATATTGTAATCTTACAGCCACGTCCATTTTACCATTATTTACATTTATTGTATTCTTTTAACAACTGTCTTCCCAGCCCAGTGCAATACAATAGTTTTTTGTGTAGTGTTATTTGTGAATGTATGAATGTGTCACATCAAAATGTGTCTGATTGACTTAAAACAAAAATCTAATGGTCCTGATTTATTAACCTCTCCAAGACAGGAGAAGTTGGACTATGATGAGCGAACCTGGGTGATCCAGCAAACCTAGAATGGATCTAGTCCTGGATTTAAAACATTTGCTAACATATAGCAAGTGCTTTTTAAGAAGACCTATTCCAAGTTTGCAGGATGAACCAAGTAGTCTATCATCCCATGATAGTCTTCATTCAGGTTCATTGTATCTGCAAGCATCAGGATGGTAATGAGTTGCAATGCGATGCTAAATAACCCCTTGAGTGTTATGAAAAAATGTTTCTGGACTGTTTTTGCTTAAAATTTAACATTCATTTTTGAGAAAATGACATATAACATAAAAAGACAGAATTCCTAAAACTCTGAACGAAATCCGGAGCCTGATTATCTCTATACCCAATGCCTAATGCTGTTACTGGGTTCATATGTTTAGTATCTAGTTTATCTTTAAAATTATAAACTTTTAGTTTATATGATACAGGGCCCAATAGCAAGATTATTATAGGTACCTCTTATCTTTCACACTCATCCTAAATGCCATTGTACTTTAGAGTTGTACCAATCAAGGTTCAGGCATTTGTTGTGTAATGACATTTTTATTTCATTGTAATAACAAATTCTGCATTCTGTAGTTTGGCTTTTCTTTTTAGTTTATAAGATCCTTTCCCACTGCTCAACTTCATTTGTTTTCTTTACATAGCTTTGAACATTTTAACAAGCTCCTGTCAAACACTTAATTACGCATGCAAATCAGGTGCGAGCAGTTTGATTGTCTACTATATATAAAGGCTGCAGCATGCTTGTAATTAAAAGTCATAATTTTTAAAAGCATTTTACCTGCTTCTCCTTTTGCTAATTTGTTGAGAAAATGCAACCTCAAGCAAAGCAGATGAAATACATTTGTTGTGCCTTTGCCAAAATAATCATGTCTGCAAAGAGAAATTGTGCTTCATCCATATGTAGTCTTGTGGAATTAAATTATTTTTTGACAAGAAATGAAGTATTTTTAAATAGATTTTAATAATGCTCTGGATTGTTAAATTTTAAATATGCTAAACTCTTACAAGTAATAATCATTTCTGGAGCAAAAGTATAATTACATTCTAGTCATGTTTTTGGCATGTAAAGTGGCAATACTAAACACAAATGTAGAAAATGGAAGTTGTTAATCCACTCTAAGTGGTGCTAAAATTGATAATGAACATTTTATAAACCACTGCTCAAGCCCACTAGTTTACAGGGGTATACGTATACTATAAAATATTTATTTCTATAACTAAATACATAACCTGGGTTAGACGTGTAGCAATGTAGTCATTTCACTGCCTGTTTATGCATTAATGTATTATATGATAATTACTGCAGTGCGTGTTTTGCCATGTTATAAGATGGCTGCTGTGCCCTCGGCACTTTGGGATGAGGTCATCAGTACTGACCTAGCCTGGGGCGGGGATTCTTGGGTAAACCCTTGGGAAGGTCATGGTCTGGAGAGTGAGAGTCTCAGATTATGTTGCATGAGCAGAGAAAGTATAACTTCTTACTGTAAGTTATGACACAATCTTCTCACTGAGACATACTGAAAGGACTTTACCATGTTTACACTGCTGCTGTTTGATGTTACACTGGATTTCCTATGTTGTTACTATTCAATACAGAGAATCTTTCTGCTAATACAGTGTGGATTATTGTCTATGAGTATACTATTCTCAACTGCGACTGCACTTGTTACTCACAAGACCCAATTGAGTGGAGGCACTGCGCTTATGAGAGATTTCATATTATTTCCATAGATAAAGTAAAGGCTTTGCTCCTGTCCATCCACATAGGTTGCACCACAACACAGTAGCCTGCAGAGTGGGTCAGAATAGGGCTACACATGCATCATTCTTCTGGGCAGGGTCACCTTCTCCTCCTGTGTCATTGTTTGTATCTGTCTGTCATTTGCAACCGCTAGTTATTTTGCAGCAATGCGTAATCTGTTGGGTCTTTATCAATACCATTTGATAATAATATTAATTTGCCTTGGGTTGCAGTTTGCGACTAGACTAGTTATATGTTAGAGTTAAAAGGTGTACTTTTACATAAAATATGATTACACATCACTCTGAGCCCTCCTGAACCAAATAACCTCCCCTAGCTCCCTCGGCCCCTCAATTGTTTAATTCTGGACAAAATCTTCTTCACCACTGGCCAACCTTTAACCTCCCTAGAGGTTCATTTCTTTCTGGATTTATATGTCAAAAAGCGGTACATTTTTTTCATGAAAATTTTTTTTCATTGTAGGCCTGTAATTCTTAGGAATAATTTTCCAGAATATGTCCAAACAAGAATGTGAGTAAAATAAAGTTTGAAACACAAAATCATGTCATATTAATATTAAATAAATTTAATAATAAAAAACACAAAAAATCTGAGGTTTTTATGATTTTCTCATAAACTAATAAACAACTAGTAAACATCCTGGGTCTGATATATTTTGAAACAAGGGAAATGGTAAAAAGATGGTCAGTAATCAAACGCAGAGGTTAGTAATCAAATGTATTGGCAGGTAGGCAGTGCACTGTAACAGTGTATCTCTCCAACCCTCAAAAAGATACTTGCTACTTTGTATTGGATTCAATACAGTTATTTGTATTGAATCCAAAACAAAACATTTGAATTTCCCGCTGACCACGCCCCCCGGCACATGCACAGACGTCTCCAGTAAACTCCTCCGGTGACTCATCAAGACACAGACACAGAGACACAGTTGCAGGGGGAAGACAGGAAGAGAGGAGCCTGCAGGAATATGTGATTGCTGAAGCAGAACGGAGGAGGACGCTGGCAGATAAGGTAAGTCTTTATTTATCATTTATTTATCACTGCTTTACCTACCCCGAGTGTGACTCGGGGTTACCACTTTTAGCAAGTTTTTTCTACCGCTAGGGAGGTTAAGTAAACCCTCATAGACTTAAAAATGTCTGTCTCCCAAATGTCTCCATTGGTTATGGTTGTCCTGTAAGTAAATGGGGGAAGTAATGTTTTATGACACTGTTTTGTGCAATATGTAGTATGTTTTTCTTTTGCATCATATATATATATATATATATATATATAAATATTTATATATATACATATTCCTATTGCCACTTAGATAGTAGGCAAGGATGACATAGTCTTGTGCTAATAGGTAATTTATAGATGTTTAACATCATAATGCACTGCAAGGAGTCTATCATTTTTAATTAGATGGGTCATGGCAATTATGGCTTCCCCCAAGTACATGTATGATTGCAAAGTATATGTAAACCAAGAGTTTTATACTCAGACATACTGTATTATAAAAAGTATAATCATCAAAACGAATTTACAGTAACATAAAAAAGCGAAACAAGATCCCCCTATGTTATCCAAAATGCTTGTGAACAAAAATAGTTTATTCATTTTTGATCAATTAAATAAACTTTGCTTTGAATCCCAGTCTTCTTTGACACTTGAAAGTCTATTTATACAAACTGTTTAAATGTTAGTACAGCAAAGTATATGTTGACACAAAGTAAAATTATCTTCTGCAGCTCTGGGTCCTTTTTAGAGTTTTAAAATACCAACGTTTGGTTTAGCAGTTGGTAAAAAGGATATCATTTTGAATCATTTGTAACAGCAACTTATTTGTATATCTTGTAATAGATATCCAATTGTAGAGTCAAACAGCCTTACACCTCATAGCTGGTGCTATAATCCTGTCATCCTTTCCTATCACTTTTTGTAAAGGGTTGCAGCTCTCTCTTTATGCCCAGTCTGTTTAATTCCCATGCCTCAGTACTATGAGTATCTCCACCTAGATCTTACCTCTTCAGCTTCCAATTGACAGTAATGTAAAAACATACAATTTCCAGAAACTTTGAGAAACTCCACTGGGAGTTATCTGCAGTCATGGCTGACTGGAAGCACTCGCTTGCCTCAAATCTGCTGTGACCGCGGTTCCCACGGTCACTGGGCTGTACTTATCAGCTCAGTGACTGTGGGAACTGAACAGTAGTTGAACTGTCAATGGACAAACTCCATTAAGAGTTCATCTGCAGTCACAGCTGATTGGAAGCACTCGCGTGCCTCCAATCAGCTGTGACCGCAGTTCATACGGTCACTGGGCTGTACTTATCAGCTTGGTGACCATGGGAACTGAACTGCAGATGAACTCTCAATGTAGAAACTCCATTGAGAGTTCATTCGGAGTCACAGCTGACTGGAAGCACTGCCGTGCCTCCAATTAGCTGTGACCATAAGTTCCCACGCTCCCCGAGCTGTACTTTTTAATGATAAGTACAGCCCGGTGACCGTGGGAACTGAACTCAGATGAGAGTGATTGTCGGAAAGGAAAGAGGAAAGGTAAATCCTGATGACAGCTCAAGCGTTATCAGGATTTTCCTTTCCTCAGCCAATCACAGAGCACTAGAGGTGAATGATTGGGGAGACTTGTATTCATTTACCCTCTAGTGCCCGGGGATCCCACACTGACAGGAGGATTCCCACAGCTGTGCAGCCGGGGGAATCATCCTGTCATTTTGGGATAACCTGTAAAAAAATAAAAGTTACTTACACAAATGACACCCGTTAAATTACTTTAACATTAAAGCCTCTTTTTTTTACACATATTTTTACACACGAATCGGCAAAGTCGAATCCCATAATTTTTGGGTCGGGTCTATCCGAATTCCAACAGTCATATTCGGGTCGAATATAAGGACAACCCGAAATTAAACACCAACACTAATTATCTCCATACCCAATGTCTAATGCTGTTACTGGGTTAAAATGTTTAGTATCAAGTTTACCTTTAAAATTATATACTTTTAGTTTATATGATACAGGGCCCAATAGCAAGATTATTATAGGTGCATCTTACCTTTCATACTCATCCTAAATGCCATTGTACTTTAGAGTTGTACCAATCAAGGTTAAGGCATTGGTTGTCTAATGACATTTTGATTTCATTGTATTAACAAATTCTGCATATTGTAGTTTGGCTTTTTGTTTATAAGATTATTTCCCACTGCTCAACTTCATTTGTTTTCTTTACATAGCTTTGAACATTTTAACAAGCTCATATCAAACACTTAATTACGCATGCAAATCAGGTGCGAGCAGTTTAATGGTCTACTATATACAAAGGCTGCAGCATGCTTGTAATTAAAAGTCATATTTTTTAAAAGCATTTTACCTGTTCTCCTTTTGCTAACTCTTATCATATTAATTTTTATGATTTCACTAGCAATGTAAAAATCACCACCAAGTAAGTTTTTAGGGCCAAGCCCCCTTCTGCAAGGAGTGCATTAAGGCCCATACAGGCGCACAAAATGTCCAAGAAGCAGCCAATGGGTGAGCAAGCATCTCCTTTGCAATATTTGTAGAATATTGGAAAGGGCCACATAGATCTGATAATAACATAATCAAAAATGACTTACAGTGCACCTGACATGATAACCAGTTGAAAACAACAAACAATAAACTGCTGACACATTTTTAGTTTGTGTATCTATTTATTTATAGTTTTTTTAATAGTTACCTACTATTGCCGCTTGCATATAGCTAGTTTAGTTCTACCCAAACACTGTGGGTGGAGGAGATCAGTTTATAAGCATTTAAGGTCCTTGAAAAACATATCATTTAAATGTTATCTGCAAAAACAGTAGGTAGTCATAAAGTGAGTTAGTTAATAGTTTTGCAGTACTATGAATCACAAGGAAATATCCACTTGCATGCATGCAAAGCATTTTAACTATATATTTTAATAATACAGTTTTATCATTTATCTCAAAATTTAATTTTCCTAGGTAAATACCGATTGCTTTGACAAAATGTGAGTTTATTATGGATCTTGCAAGTACATGTGGATATTTATGTAAATCAGCAGCATCAAATCTGTCACTTTCAAAAATCAATGCAATCAAACAATAAATATTCAGTCATAATGGAATTTAAATTAGAGATGAGTAACTCAATCTCCTGCTGTTTTTAAGCTAAAAACCTAAATTCAACCTTTTTTTTGTGTTTTAAGAAGATATTAGAAGTCTTGGGTACTCACAATCAGTATGCAGCACTGTAACAGAACTGAATTTTTATTAGGGAAAAAGGAATCAACATTTTAAACAGGACAAAGTTGCTTGTTCATAACTCCAGTTATAAATGTTGGCAACATAAAAAAGCCCTGATGATTCCATCTAAACAATAGGGCATGTTCTCTATCCAAATTCACATTGAGCACTATTTTAATAGCTTCTGAAAATTGGAAGCTGTGGGTAGCCTGCAGCTACCTCATAGAGATTCAGTTAAAATACCATAACCTCCAAATAAAATCTTTCATCTATTTTAACTTTAGCTCTGCAAGAAACAACCTCTACCATTAACATATTCATGTCACTGACTTCTGCAGGAGATTTGCACTCAGTAAATTTACATAGCTTTAGATCTGTTTACAATAACCTTTTTCAGCAAGGAAAGAAGTGCAGAACCTTAATGTCCTCTGGCAATCATTAACTAAAGATATGTATCTGGTCTTTATGTTTTATTATTAGTCAATTAATGAATGCAAACAAACCTTCAAAGACAAATTTAGGTAGATCTTGCTATGCTGCTTTGTAGATACAGAAAAGTATTATGTTGTAGTACAGATTTAGAAAAGACCATATTTATTAATATATTTTGAGTTTCTACTGCCCTAGGACATTTTAAATAAATACATTGTAAATAAGTGAGCAACCTACTTATTATTTCACTGCTGCTGTTGCAGCTGTCATTGTTATTGTTTTTTTGTTTTACTTGCTCCAACATATAAAATTTTGTTCAGCGCTACATGGTAACGATCTAGGCTGGAGACAAATATGTGTTTTCTGTGTTAAAAAGAAATTGTGATTTTAAGTAAAGTAATTACAGAAATGTACACTTTCCTAATGTGGGAAAAAAAGCTTTAAAAAAAAGGAAAAAAAACAATGCTAGTGATAATCTTGCAAAATACATGTGAAAATGGTTATATCACATATGTAATATTTTTTCATATGTGCAGACTGAAGTTTAAAATGATCTTCCATTGTATGGTAGTTTCTAACACTGGTAATGGGTAGCCCTGGTAAGTCTCATATAGTGCATTACTTTGTAAAATTTGGTAACTCCCTGAAATCTACAAAATAAAAAATGGATATGCAAGTACAGTCAACAAAGAGTTAGTCATCAGTAATGATTATGCAGGTATAATGTTGTAAATATTAGAATTATTGTTTATCCTAAAAACAGCAGTTCACATCTATTGTAAATAGCAAACCTTATACCTACAGTGCATACTTCTATTTTCACATTTATAGGTGGGTCTATAGGGCCTCCTGTATTCAGTATCAGTCCAGTAAGTATAATTGAAAAGATGTGGGTTGTCTACTGCTGCAATATGATAATAAAACAGTAAAGTTAGATAAAGCAGAAGTGATGTCACTACTAGAACTGGGTTAGATCAGAGCATTGATCTATGGCTGCCAGAAATAAATGCAGTTTTAACTGGTATTTCCAGGGGCCACAGCCCTGTCCACAGCCCTGTCCACAACCCTGATCTGTCCAACCCTGCCGCTAGTAGTGCCTGTAGTACATACTGATAGTATGAAAAAAACACATCAAGTTGCTGTCATGCTCCTGTGAATTACCTGTGTTAAGATGTGAATAAAGGACTTACTGAATATGGCATACCATTGGTGACTTGTTTGTGAGAATTCCAAAGAAAGCTTTATCAATGTGATCTTGAACATATTGGGCCTGATTTATTAAAGCTCGAAGACTGGAGAAAATACACTTTCATCAGTGATTCAGCATTTATGGAATAGATCTAGTCAAGGACTGAAAGCATTTGCTAACAAATACTAATAACTAGCAAGTTACTTTGAAGAAATCCATTCCAGGTTTGCTGGATTCACCAGTTTCACTTATGAAAGCGTATGTTCTCCAGCCTTGGAGAGCTTTAACAAACCAGGCCCACTGTGCCTGATTTAATAAAGCTCTCCAAGACTAGACACAATAGGATATCATGGGAGAACCTGGGTAATCCATCAAACCTGGAATGGATCTGCTGCAAGATTGTAAACATTTACCAAGCCAATTCAGGTTTGCTGAATCACCCAGGTTCTCCCATGATAGTCTATCATTTCACAATTGAAGAGCTTAAAAAAATCAGGCTCTTTGGGAATATAAATGAGATGGCAAAGACTTTTGATCTTCTAAGTACCAGACCTGTGGCAAGTTTGGGAGATAAAACAGTTTTTCTGGGAACAACAGGGAATTAAAGAATAAGAAATGGAATCAAGCCGTGGCCTGTCATCATCAAGAGGAGAATGTTACCCAAAATACTTTATAAAGAAACAGAAAAGGGCTAGAAGAATTTTGAAAAAGACATTTGGGAGCAGCCTTATTTTGCTGATATGTCGACTATCTTTGACACATGTTCCAAAATAAAAAAAAAACACTAGTAGATCACATGCCAGTCTTTTGCTATAGGGTAGACTTACTAAAAGAATTTAGACAGCTCACTTAACAAATTGTATTTTCAGTTGGAAAATTTTATATAGCTAATTGTGGTGAAAAATATCTTGGAAGAAAACACCCAATGCCATGCAAGGAAATGTAAAAAACATGATTCTCACTTGTGAATGATTGGATGGTTGTATTCAGTAAAGCTTTATCCCATTCACTAAGCGAAGTGAAATACACCCTAATAAACTGATAATTTGCTTTAGTGAACAGCCTGTATTTCTTAAGTAAATAAACCTCTGTGCATGTATTCCTTTGTATTATGCTGAATAATGTAAATGATAATAAATAATCTTTAATTACTTAAAATTTATTATATTTTCATCAAAATAAGTAATAAATATCCACTGCCACCACATGACTAAATGGGAGATTCTTTACTACATATTTCAATTTCTTGAGTATACCTTTTATGTTTACTGGTAGTCCCCGGGTTCCATACGGGATAGGGACTGTAGGTTTGTTCTTAAGTTGAATTTGTATGTAAGTCAGAACAGATGCATTATTTTAATAAATGCATTTAGGACAGATGTTTGTCGTAACATGTTTTTGGGCAGCATTGTGTCAGTTACTGTACAAAATCTTCACTGTGAGTTAATCGCAAACAAAGCAAAAAAACAAAGAAAAAAAAACTTTTTTAATCAGTTAATGACCTAGACATTCATTATCTTCTGGAGCAAGCTGTGCTTTGATATGCAAATAGAAAAAACTGCAGAGTTTGTCTTGGTCATTAAAGAGTCACAAGATGCTACAGATCAGCTCAGCTCTTAAGATCACCCACTACCTCAGCTGTGTTTAGCAAAAGAATTATGCTGGAAGTCATGCAAACTGCCCCCCCCCCAAGCCTCTGTCCTGCACATGAGAAAGAAAGGAAGCCCTGTTCTTATCTAGGAGTCATCTGTAGGTCGGATGCTCTAACCTCGGGGACTACCGGTATGAACATTTTTTAATTGATCCTGTTAAAACTTTGTCCTCATTTTCTTTACAAGGAAGTATTAGTTGTCATCTTTTATGTAAATATACTATTTAAGGCTCTGCTAGAAGGATTTACCATTACTTTACACCAAAAATATTTACCAGACATGAAATGAGGTAATTCTTATAAAAGTCTACAGTTTACCACTAGTTAGGGTATGGAAGACTTGAGAAAAGAACTGCGGCCTTACTATTCTTAGCTCATATCAGACATATTGTAAGTATTAACCAGTGCACAAATGTTAAATTGCTTACAGATTACTTACTTTTTGGCATCAAAGTTGACACTCATGTAAAACTAAACATTAGAGAAAAAACTCTGAGACTTTCATTATGGATCCATGCTATGTATTATGTGGTATTGACAGCAAAGTTGACACTCATGTTAATAAAAACTACAAAAACCTCAAAATGTTATTTCACATTTCCTACCAGTGTGATATTTCTACATTTTTTGTATTTAGTAAATACGCTACAGTAGCCATGTATGCAACATATTCAAATAGTAAGAAAACATACAACAAATATAAAACTCTTAAACCCAATCCTTTATTAAAGTGTGTGTGTATATATCCATACGGGTGTTTTGTCCAAAAAGAATTAAAATTCATATAATTTAGATATTTTTCAATATATATCATATCTACATTTACATACCAGAACATATAAGCATGTTAAATTCTTCTGTGGCTTTTAACCACATATATATATTTCTCTTTTGTTTGTTTTTTTGGATTATTTTACATGTTATTACAACATGTTTCAGGCTAATTGGTTAATTTTTATGAATATATATCTCAATGGAATACCTAATGGTCAATGCCACATCCTCAATAATATTTAGTAAATTATAAATATCATATATAGCATGAAAATCAAGCACACACATATATATGTGTGTGATTTTCATGCTATATATGATGATACTGATATTTATTGATATTTATTTTTGCCTGCCTTATGCCAGTGGGGTAAGGGAGGTTGTGCAAAAGCAGAACACAATCAAAGTTAGTAATATCAATACAGGCAGTCAAGGAAGGTACGCAACAAGTCAACAGGTATAGAAGAAGCGAAAAGGAAGCAATTATCTTTGGACTGAAGGTGGTAAGCAGCTACAACCAAGTTTGTAGCTACAACAAGTTTATTGTATTACCTAAAATTAAAGGTTGTACTCAGTTTTTCTTTCCCAGATTTCTGGGCAAATTTAGATTAAAACAAAAGGTTCCTGAAACCTGGTCTAAAAAGGTACCAAATTCCAGTTATTATGTGAGCCTTCTAAACTAAATACAAATACTTCATTTACTTCCCTTGATTGAGTCAAGGCCTTATATATTTTGGTTCCAGACACTGCAACCTACATTCGGAGGGTTGAAGCAGCAGTGGGCAGGACTAGGTGTGGTCTGTTTGGTAAGCTTGTGAGTGCGCAGTGACAATGGCAATAACCACACTGCCTGCAGTGCAACATTGTTGCTACACCATTACAGGAAGCTGCATTAAGGGGATTTCATATTTATTGTTACATGAGAGGCCATAGGCCTGTTTTAAGAGAGATCTTCTTTAGTCTAGAAGGGCTTGTCTGTTACCTACTGTATATCTGCAAAAGTGTTGTTGGGAAATCCACATTTGTTTGCGTGGGTCCCTGGAAATGATCAGGCACTTTGTGTGCCTTGGTGGATCACACTTGTACTATTGGTAAAGCAAAGATCCTGACATAATGATACCAGATGGCACATTTTGAACAATATCTTACATGATACTCTCCATGATGCTTTCCCATCCTAGATATGTGAATAGCTGTACATAGGTTAAACAATTTGTGAGAAAACTTTTATTTTAATAAGCTATGATTTAAAATGTAAAAATATTGAAGACATAAAATGGTCACTATCACTATCACAACCACTGTTGTCCCTATCAGCAAACTCTCTGTGAGAAATGCCACGTTGCCATTGCTGGAGTACCTGTCTGTAGAAAGGAAGTGGCGAAACAAATGAACAAGGAAAACAGGTATTTCTTTTTCAGTGAAAAAGGTAGTTGTTTATGATATACAGTGTTTTAGCAAAGGACCATGTTACATAGGCAAGTTTGCAGCTAGCAATATATTGCGGGAAAGCATTTTACTAAGCTCCATGGAACCTTCACTGGCCCCAAACACTGCAGAAACAAAGTCTATAGCAATAGGCAGCAATTCGATTAAGATCACCCATGGGGCAGGGCCCTAAATGCCATTAAGGTAGGTTTTACACCCTGCAACTCACCTGGCAGAGAGTGTGAAAAGCTTTATTAATTATTGAATATTAAGTACAAGATCTGTAGTAAATTAAGGAAAAAACAAGGCATATTTTTCATTATCAACAATTTATTTTTAATACATTTAAAAACAAAACTGTGTTGATGAAATCCTTTAGCTTTTGTCTACCCTTCCCCCTATGGAAACACATTATTTAGCTTCATACATTGTCAACCTAAAAGATTTTCTGCAGCTAAAGCTAATCTTTATACCTCACTTAATAATCATCTTGTTTTGTCCAGGGAGACGTCTACAACTGATCCCGTTTCATTCTGGCAGAGGAGAACGAATTAGAGGCCAACACTGTGTTGGCAAGGGAATGCCTGGCAAGAGCTGTTAGAATGCATCTAAAAGAATCCTAAGCATTAAGGTAGCGTTGTTTTCCAAAGCGGCACATATGATTTAAATGAAAAATGGTATTGCACTAAACACATTTTAACATGATAAGAAATGTAATAATAGTTGACACACCTATTGGTTTCATAAAGTGTCCATCTTATTAAGAGTTCATGACGCGTTTGCTTTTTCAAAAAACAGGACTGAATAATATTGGGATAAAGTGTTCTAGCTTGAACTGACATTTACAAGAAAAAAACGCACTACATTATGATTATGGGACAAAGTCAACAGCAAGGAATGTTGTTGGTTTTCTGCCTTGGCCTTTAAGGTTGAACCTGTCTTCCTGAATGCCTTGTAGTCTTAAGTTACTTGACTTGTCTATCTTTTTAATGTTCCAGCAAATAAACAGAACTTTTCCACTAAACCTTCAAGGAGCAATCAGATTTCTATATCAACTCTAACAAGCACATAAGTTGTGTTGACATAAAGTCAGTGTTTACCAAAGCTTAATATTTAAAAAGCAGATAAATGAATAATGGAGATTCAAGTTAAATGTTCAGGGAAAGCATAATGCCAAGCTGGGTAGGTGATAAATATTTAGTGTTTAAACACAGTAAATTTAATTTCAGTTTAAAGGCATGATAGCTTGTCAATAGCTTTATCATTATTTAGTGAATATATTTTATGGGCAATTTCATACCGCTCATGGAATTATTCTATTTCTACTAGAATGCATGCAGGCATGCATGTTTAGAGACACTATAGTCATTTTAGTACAAGCAATGGAGCAATCAGTGATAAATCCCTCTGTTGCCAGTCAGCAGTGAAATGTAGCTATGAGTTTTTGCTGTAAAATGCTTAGAAGCATCTGGTGTTTGGCCCTTAGGAGCTATATTGCAGCTGAAATTGTTACATATATAGCACTTTAATTAGTGTTACATTTTTGGAAAACAGAAAAAATATAGATTAATAACAGAAAATAATATGGCTCAAAAGCCATGTTAAAAAATGATCTTTTTAAGCAGAACTAAACTAAAAATAAAAAAAAATTACACTTACCTTGATTCCCACAGATCCCTCGATGACGGTGTTCCTTTCCACGATCCGGTCCCGTGTTGTCCTAGTTGCACTTAAAAAAAAAGTCTACCCTGCTTTAATTTTTTTTTGTTAGGAGGCATAGATAACAATTACTGAATGATTTTCAGATACTGGAGATAATTTTGAGATAATGGAGAGAAGTTTACTGCAGCCCTGTTCGATACGTGCCCCATGTAGCGTTAATGTACCAAACAATTCCCATGCAGGAGTCAGTGTAAAATGGTTTACTAAGTTTTGTAGGGTATAGGAAGCTAACAATTTTCAAAAATGCCTAATTTTTGGGCAGTTCCAGAACATATGGAGGATGAGACCACTTTTCTGGCTCTTCTGAAATCTGTCAGGGTGTTGGATGGTGTTCTATTTGGGAAAGTTTCACTCCATCTACTTAGGCCTGTCCTCCTTACTTCGTAGTTAGTGTCAGTTTTGTATCTGATATATATGTCTGCTATTGCACGTTTTACTGCGTTAGGGCTTGCTAACAGTTTGTCAAGCAGGTTACTACTCCAATCTGAATCTGATAGTGTTTTGTAATGATGATGTAATTGGTGTGTATGATCTAATTTGTAAATAAATACAATAAAGGAGTTGGTCCTCAGAAAGAGGTATAAAGTATGGGCAGCTTCAAATGATATAGGTCTTTTAGGCTGGGGATTCACAAAAGATTTTAAACGTATTAAACAAAAACCTTGGCAATCCATCTGTGTTGGTGTTTGGAATACCCAAGGGAAATCAGCATTTCCCCATTTGTGGAAGGAGAAGTGAGGAGTGGCTGTTAAGTTTGAATGTGCCTCTCAGTTTTTGCCATACTGTACATTCCAACAAGCATACTGGAGGGGATTATCTAGCAGCTCTTGGGGTAGTAGCTCTTTGTGCATGTGTAGTAAATAACTTAAATTCATTTTCGGGAGCATTTGTTGGTCCAGTGCCATGTCTGTTTGACTAGCTGTTCCATAAGGCCAATCCCTTAGATATCTGGTTATTGAGGGCCAGCTATACAACTCTACATCTGGAAAATTAATACCGCCATTCTTTACTGATTGTTGTAGGATATGTTTTTTGTATAGCTCTAGAAGCCGTGTGATATGTTGGGCAAAGGGGGTCTTTTATGCTGTAAATGTGGCATTTGGGGCCCTGGGGTTTCGTGAGTTTAGCTAGTAATGAGCCCACTTTGTTTCCTCATTTATAGAATATATTTTTTAAGAAGTGGATCTGTGTTGCTATTTTGGACGCCACATGTGAATTGAAGTTGACCACTGTCTCTTGCCAATTTCTTTTTGTTTGGGTGGTATCTTTTTCTATGTGATCCCTATAGGTTTTTATGACTGTGTTTTGTAGCTTATTTTATTGAGCCAGTTATTCTTTCCTCTTGTGTCCTGTGTATTCCTTGATGTGTTCTCTCATTACTGCTTTGAAGATGCACCAGAGCAAAATTGGGGAATACTTGTGTTCCATGTTGTCATCCAAACTATTGGCCCACTGGTATTGCACAAAGTTGCCAAAGGTTTCTCATATGCCGGGAATCTCCAAAAATATGTCTTGTCTATGGACTGTGGCAAGTCTAGAGTCAACAACACAGAGCGTGATCCGACAAAGGGAATTCTTCTATGGGGGCTAGGGACACCGCAAAAAAAAAAAAAAAAAAGATTCGTCCACAAGTATGTAATCTATTTGTGAGAAAATGGAGTGGGTTTTAGAGTAGCAGGTGCAATCCCGTGTTGCGGGGTTTAGAATCCTCCACACATCTATGAGCAAGGTTTGGGATAGCATTTTTACCATTTCAGTTACTATTCTTGCAGTCAGATTTCCTGCTACCTCCATAACCACCAAGGCATATGTACTTTCACAGATTTGCAACAAGTATGGGGATATGGACCCTCTGTGCAATCTGCAAGTTTGACAGAGCTATGAGCTGAGTAGCAGAGTCTAAGTAACTGCCCGGTGTTCACCAGAGCACCGCCCAAGAGGTGATGGACTTTGCTGCGGAGGGTGCCCAGGTTGTGGCCCTCAGACACACCCGTGCAGATGGCAGCTGACTACAGATGGAAACTAAGCATAATACCAAAATCGATAGGCAATCTCGAAAACCAGATCAGGACCAGGTCGGATTTGCTTTGAATTTTCTGGTGAGTACAAACATTTTTTACATTGCATTACTAGTTTCAAACCTCACCCGATGTGAGCGCCTCTGTGTTACAAATTACTTGAACCAAACATCATGTTCAAGTAAACAGCTCAAAAAAATAAACAGAAAAAAAGGATATTGTGCGTTGTGGTTCAGGTCATATGTGAGTCCTGTTCCTGGATCTGGAGGAAGTCCTTAGTTACTTGTGGATCTTCGAATATCCTGACTTCACCCTGCCATGTTAGTCGTAATTTTGCTGGGTATAGTAATAAGAATTATGTCCCATCTTCACTAGGTGACACACTGGAGCAAAATCTTTCCTTTTTTGTGCCACTGAAGGCGAAAAGCCCTGGAATATCAGGATCTTTTTTTCTACAATACACAGCTCCTTTTGCTTTTGATAAGCTCCCAGGGCAGATTCCTTGTCTGCTGTGTGAAAGTACTTTGCTATGACTGGTCTTTGGTTGCAGGTTGCGCGTTGGGGTCCTAGCTGATGTGCTCTTTCCATTGCTCTAGCTGGTAGTGGTGAGAGATTAAGGGCCAGCAATAGGTCACTGTGAGAAAGCGTAGCGGGTCCTGGTGCTTATTACTTTCTGGTATACCGATAAAGTGGATGTTTTAACGCCAGTTTCGATTTTCTAGATCTTCTATCTTCTCTTCAATGGATGAAATTAAGATGGCTTGTGCACTGAGTTTACCCTGTGCTTCCAGAGGTTGATCCTCCACATGTTGTTCCAATTCAGGTTTACCGGTGGTATTGGAGGAGATGTTAGATATTAGCTGACTCTATCTCTCCCTGCAGTGTTGCAAAATTTTTATCAAAATAAGGTAGGAGACTTTTGGAAACCTCTGCTGCGGTTGACTCTGGTTTGGGTGAAGGTTGCAGTTGAAGATAGTGGTTCCGGTAAAGAAGGAGATGGCAAGGCTGGTGACGATTGAGTCACTTTTTTTTTTTTTGTTTGAGGGGCTGTTTGCATGTAGAGCCAGGTTGTGTTTTACCCATAAATGTATCCATGGAGATTCAATCTTGAACAAATGTCAGCCAGCCAGGGACTAGATTTTTTTTATTGTTCTCTAAGTTTGTTCCCAAACGCAGGCATGAGTATGTGTTGGGGTGCAAGGTAAAAGTAGTTACCTGGTACTAGCTTTTATGTTCCTGGGTGTCTGCAGCCCCTTTATCCCCCCATCCTCTCTCTGTAAAGCAGGCCTGGATATGGTTGGAGGTGTCTTCAGGATGGGGGTGTAGTCTCTCACCATGCAGGTTGCTTAGTATGCCCTGCGGGCATCCTCAGTAGGCTGTTGGTTTGAGGCAGCTGCCCTTGTGTCTGTAGTACCAGGTGGTGCTGTACACCATGCTTATCTGCTGCCGCGGTCCCGCCGGCAAGGTGTCCATTGCAGGGCATGTGGGCTGCTGGAGGGACACTGATTCCTGGCTTTTGGCAGTGATCAAGCTTTATAATTGTGCCGGTCCCAATCTGCTTCTGTCCCCTGGCTGATCGCTGCTCTACTACCTGCGCACTGGGGAATGTGATTAATGAGCTGAGTGCGACACTTGTGTGCTCGCAAGATGGCCGCCACGGGACACGTGGGCTGCTGGGAGGCGCTGACTATGGGCTTCTGATGGTGATTCGGCTGTGTAGGAATGCCAGTCCCGCTCTGCTTAGGCTCCTTGGCTGTTCACCTCTCTCCCTAACTATTTGGGAGAGTGGTAATTGTATTGCAGTTGCAGTTGTAGGCTGGTAATCCGTGAGCCTCTTTAGGATGCGGTCATCTTGCTCAGCTCTGCCCCTGCAATTACAATTACAATGGTGTAATGGTAGGCGCACAAAAAACATGCAAAGAAAAAAAGTTGAGAAAACAATGTTTACCATATAATTATTCATTAGATAACATTTTTCTGATCTGTCTGTTTTTGGGACTAAAGTCTACATTATTACAGGCATAAATGTCTATAACCTAGTTATCATATTGCTTCTTCGCTATTGTTAGACAGGGTTACCCTGTCCTGTTCCAGAGGCTTGTGCTGATTTCCTGTGTTTTGGAAATGAAGCAGTGAATCCTGAGTAACATATTGACTAGATTCAGTTACAAAAAACCTTGCCCTTTTTATAATAAATATAATAGTGGGTTTTAAAATAACAGCAAGCATGTTAATCTGCATGAAACAGCCTTTCCTGCTAACTTAATTTTTTTTTTTTGCTTTTGTACATTTTCTAAATGACAGTTTCTAGCCCAGAAACCAATACCTTTTAAGCAGTACTTTTCCAATGGTTCCAATGGTCTTTTCCAACACATCCCCAAGGTTCTCTCTTAACCCCCCTAGCGGTAATGCCGAGTGTGACTCGGGGTTGATTTTACTTGCAAAAAAGCGGTAATCCGGAGTCACACTTTTAACTGAAAAAAAACCCAAATACCTTGTTCTGTCGCTGTCCCCTGGTGTCCTGCTGGTTCCTGTAGGTCCTGGGGATATGTCCTGCTCCTCCGATCTCCAGCTGCGAAGTGCAGAGATGAGATCCACAGGGTTTCCTGGTGACGTTGGTGCATGTGTCGGTGTGGGCGGGAGGATCAGCAGGAAATTCAAATAATTTTGTATTGAATTCAATTATTAGCCTGTGTGCATTGGCAGAGCTTAAGATCAGGAGGGCTATATGAGTCTCCTCGGCAATAGCAGACATTACTGGAGTCTCAGCATGTGTAGACAAATGGCACCTACCAGTGTCTTGTTCCTGACTACCTGTCACCTGCTTTGACCTCTATGTCTTCTCTGTGACTCTCTGACTTCTCTCCGACCATGCCTTCTGTCAGTCACCTATCCTAACCTTAGTCAATCTGTTACTATACTTTTTTTTCAGTTTTTTTTATAGTCTGTGACTAAGCATTTTGTCTGTTGCCTTGCACTGAAGCCCTAATTCCAGTTTGCCTCTAGTTGAGAGAGCTTGAGGGCCGAGACCTGGTAACATTTAGTGACAACGTAGTCCAGCAGACATTAGGATTGCTGGCCTAACATCCCTTGCATGCTCTTTGAAAGATCAGGTGCCATTTACACTCTAAAAGGACCAGTCTGGCCTTTATTATCTGCCATTAACAAAGCATTTCCACCAAAGCTGCTCACTGGATATTTTCCCTTTTAAATTCCCTGTAAATCCCTGTCATTGCCCAGAGTCACAGAAAATTGCTTGGTTGGTCTACAAAAAAAACTATGTACGTCACAAATTCTACCTGGAAACAAATCACTTATACAACTTTAAAATGTGTTAATGTCCAACATTTCAGTATGATGCAGATCACCCTAATATGCTTGCCCATTAAATACAATTTATTACTATGTTTTTGCATGAAAGTGCATTTTTCCATGAAGCATTCCTAATTAGGACTGGCTCCTGGATGATGGAAATTTTAACCCTGTAATTATCTGTATTAGTCTTTATGCAAGTGAAAAGTAAAGGGAAAGACCTGGCAAAAAATATTTATTTTTCATTCTTTTTTCAGTTACACCTATTTTACACATTTTTGCTTTCTATACTTGGAGAAGTGAAGATAGTATAAAATTGTGAAATCAAGGGAGAATAGATTTAGTTCAGCTAATCTCTCTTCATAGCTTTGTTCTAGCTACCCTTCACTGCACTTCACTGCATCTCCAATTCCACAATGTCCATTTTGTGAACTGGTGCCCAAAACTGCACTCAATACTCCAGATAAGCAAAAAAGGGAAAGGTGCCCAAATCTATGGGTGTCCAAAAAATAGACTATTTTTCTATTATCTGTATTTAACATTGAATAAATATCCTGTTAAGACAAATGTATCTAGGGGTATAGTCAGAGTATAGTACAGTACATCAGAGGTTGAAAAGTCTATCTTGTCATTAGAATGCACTAGAAGGCAGAGTTAGATTTTTAAAGCAGATGAAGTAACAGATTGCTAATACAGCAAATAGTTATTTGCCCACAGCATAATAGATAAGACTATATTTTCTTCTTCTTTTCTTCTTCTCTTTTTTGTTGTGCCACTAAGCATCACAGTCATCAAACTTGCTCTTTTAGAATCTAAGACGAGGTTTGCAGGCAGTAAAAATGTCATAATAAGTTCTTTGTTCAGCTCCCCCACTGGCTCTTTTCACCTACTGACTTTAAAAACAAGTCATAGGTAAAAAATAAAAAAAGGCTCATTGGGAAAGATTGTGAAATCTCTAACAACAATTGTTGTTTCTGGGATTCTTTTTCTAATCTTACTTTTTTTTTGATGTAGGTCATGTATTTCCTAAAAATTGCAAGGCTTTTATTAGATGTACAGCACAAATGTGCTGATAATGCTGTCCTTTGCTCATATGCTTTATTACTGGCTTACTTTTTCCCATTGTGACCTAATTGTGTGTGTCATAAATCCTCCCAAACACAGGCAGTGGGGAATATGAAATGCCTCTATACAAATGAGTCTGTTATCCAATGTTCTCACAACTTTGTGTTTATATTATTATAGCAGTGACACACTTATCTTATGAATTTCCTTTAATTTATACACACAGGTATATATTTCAAGAAATTGTATACAGTATGCTTATGGTAAAATGTAATAGTATATTATATTTTACATACACACTGTATATTATTAATATTTACAAAACATCCAAAATCTATTGTAATGTATATATTTAGCTATATCAAAGTAAAAGTAGTTATGTAGTATATTTAACACTGACAGTTTGGTGCTTTAAGTTTGGGGTTGCAATATTTAAAACCAGGACAGTGCTTAAAAGTATTTTAGACACTGAGCCCTCTAAACAGTCGTTATTGTATATTATTTGTTTTATTAAGCTATGTTTAAAAACCATTGCATTTAATACATATTTAAGGTCTCCTTCCTGTAATTTTACTAATATCAGTTTATGACATGTCACACAATAGTAAAAAAAAACGTATGGGCGTATCTTGACATAACAGAACCATGTTGGAAAGACCTAAAAGAACCTCAGGAAGCACCATGGGTTGATATCTTTCATTGCACAACAAAGCTGTTCTAGTCCTCAATACATCAGTTGATTTAATAAAGCTCTCCAAGGATGGAGAAGATACACTTTCATCAGTGAAGCTGGGTGAACCAGCAAACCTGGAATGGATCCTGTCCAGAATTCAATACATTTGCTAACAAATAGCAAATTACTTTGAAGAAATCCTTTCTAGGTTTGCTGGATCACCCAGCTTCAATAACGAAAGTGTATGCTCTCCAGCCTTGGAGAACTTTAATAAATCACCCCAACATGTATATGTCATGCAATCATTCTATGGAGAAGGCAATGAAACTTGTGATCCTGGAAAGAGGAGTCTGAGAGGTGGTGATATAAATAATAAAAAAAAAATCTGATCTGATGTGTACACAGCTTTATTCTGTAGATAAAATCACCAGTATCTGACCTGGTCCAGGCACTAGTTTGCACATAATACATTTTATCTCACACATTCTTTTTTTTGGTTCTTTGCTACCACTGCACAGAGTCACTAAATTTAGTTTAAAATAACTTTCACATAATTTCAGTGTTGACCATGATAAACAAAAGCTCTAAGGTCAAAACAACTATTTCTACTTTAAAGCATGAATAAAGATAGAAAAGTATGTAAATATTGAAAATGTCACTTCTTGGATGGAAATGTCATGGGGGCACAGGGTCAATGGTAACCACTTTTCTAATGAGGTCCCTTTATTTTACTATAGTTATGCCACTGACATACTCATATTAATTCCCCACTTCTACCTTATAAACATGAACAAGCTGTGCAGATTTTGGAAGGTAGGAAAAAGTAGAATTGGGTACAATTTATTCTGTTATCTGCACAATGCCACAAATGGAGTATTCCAAGAACCCAGGGATTGAAAATTCCTAAATGTTTAAATGTATCTACAAATCAATAAAATTAAATGAACAGTATGTTCTAACTAGCAGGGCTTAACCCTCCATTTCATAATTTCATCTTATTTTTCGTTCTGTACAACAAAATAATATACCCAACCAATGTATACCCCACTAATCTAGTGTGTATGGGAGACACATACCCTGTTAGAGTTATTGTTCAAAAACCTTAGGAAGTGGTTTTGTTTTTTTCCACACTACATTCCCCGGATTGTGTGATTGGCACACCTATTGGTGTTTGGTGTTTTCACAGGGAGGCTGTGGAGAAGGCAACATTGCATGCAGCAATAATCTTCATCACAGTCAGCTGCAGTAGAAGACCCTGTATCTCCACGCATATTCACAGCTTCTTCTTCCCAGCTTAAAATCTTGCCATAAATGCTGACATAAAGAAAGACACTGGCTACTTGATTGAGAAGAGAACTTAGGTGGGAGCATGAGCATGGTTAGATTAAAAAAAAACAAAATTTAGGACATTTTATTTCAAAATAAAATGAATTTTTATCTCTTTTCAATTTTTCGAAAACCAAAGGATGTTTATTAGCTTACATTAATTTATTACTATTTAGATTTTCCTATATATTAAACAAGGTATACCATTTTTTCCAGATCTATAAAATGTGTTTGATTACTACATTACCAAAATTGTATTATTAGGCCACAATATTTATTATCACATTTATTAAAATGGCACAGCTTCACAATTTTCTCTGAGAACAAAGGTAACAATAATTTTTTAGAAATGTACAGAGAATATTAATTAAAACCACTTCTCAAGTTTTCTTAAGTTTTTCCAGCACACTCTGGGACCATACTTTTTTACATAGATACATATATTTTGTACAATGTTACCAGATCCCTAAACCCTATTAAAAACATTTTTATACCTTTTCTGAAAAAAATTATTTAAACAGTTGCTGACTTCATCATTTCTGAATCCTGAATCAGCTATGCCCAGACACAATAAGCAAGGATCACTGCAGCCCTAAAATTATTGTCGTTTTTCCAATAAGGCTTACTGAACTGCATTCCCTCTTATACAATTGGAATTATAGATCTTATTAGAGGTTTGTGGTCGGTATTTTGGGCAAATGATTTATTTATTCTTTTGCCTAGAATATTGAGCATGACAGACCAGGAAGTCTTAGGCACACATGTCCTCCCACTAGGGTGGTTTCATTAAATTGATGGTCCTATGAAACTTCAGAAGGAAGTTTAAACAACCGATGGATCATATTTGAAATTAATGCTAAATGAATGATAAAAACAGGAAATTTAGTTTAATGCAAGGTAGAATTTGACATTTTCAATAAATACATTTTATTTTAAAGAGGTAGCTGTCTATTTACTGTCAACACCTTAGACTTATTTGAGTACAAATGTGATTTATCATGCCACACCAGCGAAAGTTTTGAAATTCATATTTTTTTTTATAAAACTCCTGGGGGACACAGAAGTCTTCCCAAAGGAAGGAAGTTTGGTATAAAGAACTGCATGCGTTTTACTAATCTGTTTCACCTGATAGAATTCCCAAATAATGTATCAGTTATGTGATATCTTGACCATGTCAGGAACAGATGTCCTTAAATGATCAGACAAATCACTAGCACAAGGGCTGTTTTAGAAAAAGACAACATAAGAAAGTCTCTTGGGGTCCCACCTAGTGGATGGTAAGTTATTTTGGTTGCACCAGACTGCCTATCCCACACTTCTGTGATAAAGTAATTTCTCCCCTTTTCCCCACCCATAAGCAGAGTATCACAAGATAGCATTGTGTTATAGCCACACCTTACCCATTGCTTCTTGACTGTCCATTCAAGAGGTTGCTTTTGCTATACAGGCACTCTACAGCTTGTGTTTTCTTGCCACACAGAAAATGATCCTAGTACAGACATCAGTCTACTATATTTTAACGGCACATAAAAGAGACTTTGACAATCACTAAAATTAGTTTGGCAATTTTTCCGACAATTACATCCAAAAAAATGTATTCTATTAACGCAGTGATTGATGGTTTAGGACAGTGGTTGTGTTACTTAAAGAAGTTTAATTTTGCCCGACCTGCTTCCTTTACTCTTCATTACCATGATGATACCATTGCTAAATAAAATCTTTCTGTTTTCATTACATACCTGATTTTAGATCCAGTGACATCATCACTAAGAACTTGGTTTGCTGGATTACCCAGGTTCTTCCGTGATAGTCCATCTTCTCCAGCCTTGGAGAGCTCTGATAAATCAGGCCATGAGGGTTGGCAATAGCTAGTGGGAGGGGGTTATAGGGATTTATTGAACGTAGGAAGCTTTGAAATGAGGGGTGGGCCAGGGACAGAAAGGGTGGGATAAAAAGGTGATGTTGAATATCCATCAGCCAAGAAATAACATGGGATCTGCAGTATCTCACCTGCTGGAGCTTCAAATGCTATTGTGAGATCCTGTTTGTGTCCATTGAAATCAAAAAAGCAGTTTTAGAACAGGAGAGGACCATATATAACTGTGCAAAATTGTATGGTAGGGCTGTAGTGTAGTTTATAGTGAAGTTATAGTGTAGTTATAGTGAACTATAAAAGGGAAAAGTAATCTGTAATGGTGTGAATTACAAAAATGGGTGATAAAAGAAAATAAAACCTAAATGGATCGTTTTAAAAAAACTCATCGGCCAGTTTGGATGTTAACCCCCCCTAGCGGTAATAACGAGTGTGACTTGGGGTGGATTTTACCTGCAAAAAAATTCACTTAAAATTAAAAAAAAAAAAACACCTTGTTCTTTTGGCGCCCCCCGATTTATATATTGTACGGTTATATTACATGTTTTACTATTTTTTTTAACAGATCTTTGTGTTTTTTTACTTACATTTTTTGTTTTAAGTTTATTAAATTTTGGACATATTTTGGTGAGTTATGCCTAAGAATTATAGCCTTCAATGTAAAATAAATTTCCATGCAAAAAAAATGTAACGTTTTTTGCATTGAAATACGGACTGAATTTAGAACGCTAGGGCGGTTATTGAGGATTCTACTTAAACAAAAAAGCATATTGCATGTTGCATATTGATATTGATATTGCATATTGATAGGCTTTATTTTTACCTGTTAAAATGGAGTATAGACAATTGTGGAAAAAGCATGAGGAAACAATACTGGTTTAGAAATGTTGCTCTGTCAAGCCACAGGCTTTACTCACAACAAATCCCTGAAGTGCCAATGTCTCCTCTGTCAGAGACCTTTTAGTTATCTCTTGCTGGTAGCACAGGAACTTCTCCCTGAGGCTCTAACCTGTTCAACCCTAACTATTTCACACTCTGTGAAATCAAAATACACTGCTATGTGGAGGCTCATTTAGTGAGCATCTAGACATAAACACTGGTTTACCTTCAGACTTCAAGTAAAGGTTTTTACATCAATATCACTTCTTTTTTCCCTTTTTTTTTTAATGTCCCTTTAATGTTTCATAGTGGCAGGGGTCAGAGCAAAGGTTACATAAAAGTAAAGCGAACAGTTAATAAAGATAAAGACTATGGGTTTTAAAGGCTGACTGCTGTGGAAGAAAGTGTGTGCCAGATAACTATATGGAGGCATGAGTAAAGAATGTCAATTTTGAGATGGTTTATCATGTGGAGCAATGGACAAAAATTAAAGAACTAAAATCTTTGATGACTGGAATGTATGAAAGCTAGTGTTGAGAAGTAACGCCGACTAAAGGTCTGTTTTTAACTTTAAGTTATAGTGTTTGATATGATGTTAGATCCTCTCAAAGGTACAAACGAGAAAGAATATTATCAGGATGGCTTGTATGGGATTATTTTTCTTATGAAAAAGTTACATAGGATATAATGTTTGCCAAACCAAAAAATAATTTAAATATCAAAGGAGAAGAAGAAAGGGAGAGAGAGGGTTTTTAAGGGCATAAGTGAAAAATGTATTTGTGTTTATTATATATCGAGTCTAGGTCATCCTCTTTCCAACATTACACTCCTAGTCTATATATGGGAATACAACATGACAGAAAGTGTTGATAAAGTAATTATATATTTCTCCAAATTTTGAGCTTACCTCATGTCCCCAGACGCGTTTCGCCAGATTGACTACTTCGGGGAATTATGGAGCAGTGTTGGTCGAATATCTTACTATTCGATTCGACAGCTATTTGATCGAATAGTGAGAGAGAAATAGTGAGAGATTGTTCGGGGGATCGAATAACGAATTCAATGGTGGAGTCAATGGTGGAAGAATTGGGGGTTATTTTTAGGGACTAGTAAGGGCTGCAAGAGGAATCAGATTGCTCTTGCAGCCCTTTACTAGTTGTATGTGTTCTTGGATAGAGTTTCTCCAACCAAGAACACAGAGAGCCCTGTGTTCTTGGATAGAGAAACTCTATCAAGGAACACATACTACAGGGCTGCAGCAGTGATCCCGATTGCTGTTGCTGCACTGTACTACCTTTCGGGAAAACACGGTAGTAGTATGTGTTCTTGCATAGAGTTTCTCTATCCAAGAGCACAGTGCACTAGATGTGATGAATAGGGAAACTTGTCCCCATTTAAGGTCTAGTGCCCTGGGGGTCGCCTGCAGTCACAGCTGTGACCGCAAAGTTCCCACGATCATCTGACAACGTCAACTGAACTGCGGATAAACTCTGCAGTAATTAACCTGTAGTGCGCCGGAGATCCCACACTCTTCCCAATGATTGCAGACTGTGCTGCACTCATTGAGAAGATGCTGGCCAGCAAGTATCACTTACTCTGTAACACGCACCCACAGTAAAATGATACATTTGTTAAATTTTTCTCCCAGAAAGAAAAATGTAACAAATGTATCATAATATTTCTGTGCTGAAAAGTGTGTTAAAGAGTAAGAAATATCATGTCATTGTAGGATAACCTGTAAACAATTTGTTAAATAAACACAAACACTCAGTAAATTAATTTAACATTAATTTTTATTTTTTAACACACTTTTTTGTCTGAATATTTACCGTTGAATTTCGTTTTCTTCGGGTCGGGTCTACTTGAATTCGAACAGCCATTTTTAGTTAGTTTATAGAACGACCCAAATTCAAACACCAACACTATTATTGGGATCATATTAGTAGATGCATTGAAAGTAAATGCTAGTCGATACATAAAACAAAAAAGAAGCATTTAGGAGTTGTGTGGTAAAACAATGCAGTTTGAAAAAATAAATATATAATAGGTCGATAACTTACACAAACATTTTTGTTGCTTAGAAACAAAGATAAGAGTATCAAGGAAATATCCACATTGGAGTGCCCCTAGATCCCTTATAGGAATAGAAGATTAATAAGGGTTAGATTGGTGAAAATAAGGTATAAAGTCAAGTATCAGTGTAGTTTTTATACTTACTTGAGATGTTTAGTACTGGTGCTTGATATATATGGGTTTATAAATCCCATGAATATTAGGAGAATATAGCTGGAATGTAAAGGGAATTTAATCAATTGGTCACATAGGGATAAATATACTAATTGAATAGATGTATGAATTGGTGTATATACAATTAGAGTAAGTAATAAGGTACTTTAAAAAAAAAAAGAATGTGCCATCAGGTAACATGGTATTTAGATATTGGATAATGTATGTGCATCCTGATATCTGTTCATGATATAATAGGTGTAAATTAGGTAATGGTATAGGTTTAAAATATACTATAGGGGTAACAATTAGGTATAATGGATTACCTTACTTAATCATGGTTGAATGGAGGGTTAGTCCTTCACTGATAGATAATGTGCCCCTAGAGTGTAGGCAACAGATGGCTAGGAAGGGGAAGTTAAGATACATTAATATATATTACTCCCTCTATGACCACAAAATAGAGAGGAAAGGAGGTAGTTCTTACTATAGGGTAAAGTAGGGTAAAGTAGGTGTCACTCCCCTGTCTAGGAAACTGCCTAAACAAAAAGGGAGTCCTTGGGTAAATCAGTGAACAATGTGGGCTATAACAATCATGCAAACATTCTCCCAGAAGAAAATGCCTAGGTGATTCAAATGTAAGCTAGATATAAATAAACATATTCTTCATTTTGAAACTTACTTACTTTATCGTTGGTGATTAGTGGTAAAGGACAGGAGGTTGGCACCCAGTCTCAAGGAGGAGGGAGACATGGCTATCAGCGTCCTGCTCCTAAATAGAATATGTGCCAAATGAGATTTGATACGAGATCCGGTTTTATCGCGTGATTTGAGTATGGGAATACATTGCTAGAGTATAGCTAGTGAGACCACGCTACCCGCTACTGCTCTGAAAGGTATTTAATGCTAAATATAGCCCCCCAGGGGCACTATGTTGGGAAAAAACATTAGCAGGAAGACTACAAACCTTCAATGGAACCTATCCAAGGTTTGAAGACAAAAGAAATAGCTTTTCAATCTATTTTTGCATGCTTATTGCTTGACATGCAATAAAGTGCTCATAACATTACCAAAACCCTTGTCACTCACATTAAGGCTTCACGACACAAGACTCTAATGCTCAAATGCTTAAATATAAAATTATTTTATGTAGATTAAAAAAAGTTATATTACATTGTGCACATCGTTTGGCTTTGTTCATGTGGTTGTTGTTGCATATTTGCTGTGTGGAGCTTTGGGTTTTTAAAATTTGCTGGGACGAATATAACACTACCTTAAAACATAACGTATCACGCTCTACTGTGTTTTCTATATGTCTCGTGTGCAGTTTTTGCAATAACAGAAAAGGCTTGTGTATTTTTGTTGTTTTGAATAAACAAATGATCTGTGTCCTGGCCTACTTTTAGCTAAATCCTAAAAATGTACCATATGCTTGTATCTCTTATATACTATACTCTGTGTGTACTATAGATACTTTGAAACTGATTTACTAAAGGAGCAGAGAAACTTCACACAGAATATAATTTTTAATTACCATTCATAATAAAAATCTTGTTTACTTATATAATTTGTACAACATACATAAGTGAACATTTTCTCAATTATTCATGGGAAGATTCCCAAATCCTTTAGTCCAAATTTGTAAGGAATTTCTCTCCCCGGCAATTGTGATTGCACCCTTTCGAAATCTGTAGAATGCAAAGGCGAAGCAGAAGAAAATGGGTCCAAATTCTTAAATACTTGGTCTTCCTGGGTATTGATTTTTTAGCTCTCATAGACAACACCTGAATCCTGCTACATAATGCCTTATATTGTGTAATTACTGTTCTTGTCTACCGCCTCTCACTTATTTATTGAGTTGTATCTTTGCATTTGGATTAATTGGTTTAGACCACTTTATCACTTCCTAAGCCAATAAGATTTACTGATTTTAAGCAATTTTTGTTATACCATGTGCCATGTTTTCCTAAACCAAATACATAGAAGTAAAGAATATTGTAAAAAAAAAATACTGGATTCACTACATGGAGCAACTGTTTCAGCAAATGTGATTCTTGAACAGTCACTGAAATGCCATGATCATTTCACATTTAATGGCCTAACTGACCCTAATTGCAAACCTGTAGCTGCTATCATATAGCTCTGTAAATTAGAGGTGGTAAACTTGTGTTAATTTATCAAATGTTAAGTATAAGGAAAGAAACCTTCTTTAAAAGTATATATATTTTTTTTTACTTAACACATTTTTACTGAGTGCTTTGCTTTTACTTACTTCAATATTAAAATCTATTGTCATTTCAATACTCCTTGCTTATCAGCATGCCCCCACACAGTATTTGAGAGATATTAACACTGACAACATACTGAGAATATATCTGTTTTAGATACGATTTTTAGAGTTGAATTTGTAATGATACTGTACACTACAGTTTTTTTTGCATAATATGTTGATGTGGCAATCAGAAACAAAACTTAACTGTGCTGACATTAATATGAACATAGATAAAACCAATGTATATTTAGTCCAAATATTGTAATTTTCTATTATAATGTTATGGGGTCAGATAGGGCATAACACTCAAATATTTACCCACACTCATTGATAGACAACTATTTTTGGAGGGAAATTTGGCCAGATAGAAATCTGACTTTTTACATGAAAAACCTATGCATTTGGTGAAAATTATGTGTAGTGATTAATATCACATAAAAACTTTACTCATCACTTAATGGAACACAAGAAATCATTTAGTTGGATAGTTCAAATTATTTCTACACAATAAATGTCCTTGAGTGACAACTGCTTTTATTGTACAAAGTCTTGATATTGAATACTGCATTTAATTTGCAACCTGATCCTCAGCAAAGTAGTCCATAAAGTCACAGGGTTAAGGCTAAACTGGCCTGCTAAGTTTATCCACATAAAATACATAAGAAATGTTCTAGATTTATCGATAAGATAATTATTAGACAGCAGTTTTTTTGTGTGCCCACAAGATTCAAAATTGTGTTCATGACAGCTGGCAAACACCTGCCAAGTGCTCCTTAAACACTAGGTCCAAAAGTGACAAATGCTGAAGTATTTGTTCTGTATCTGTACATTGACTTGCATACTTTTCCTGATTTTGCTCTGATTGCACACCAAGCTCCTGTGGAGACCATAGCATAATACACATACATGTAGGTTAGAGTGGTCCATTAAAAATGTTCTATAAATGCAAAATATGTTATAGAAAATACATTTTGGTAATATCATTTTTATTAATAATTATTATTTATAAAGCGCTGGCAGTTTATGCTGTACAATAAATAGGGGTTGCAAATAACAGACAAATACAAACATTGACACAAAAGGAGAGAACTCTGCTCAAAAGAGTTTTTACAATCTGAGAGGTGGAGGATGTAGCACACAAAAGGGGGGAGATATGGATTGGTGGGTAAGTAGTGAGGGTATAGGAGACAGAAGATGGGTAGGCGAGTTATCGGGCTATTCGATCGAATAGCCGCCAAATCGAACACTGATATATTCGACCTACACTAGTTAAAATATTGTTATCCAAAAATCAGAGACATAAGGGTGATGAGCTGCAAATATATTAGGATATTCAAATATTCATATATAGTCATTAAAATGTTTAAACATAGGGAGGCTTGATGTAATGATGCTCTCCATGACTGGAGGAAAAAGACATTGGAGAGCATTGGGATGGATCTAGTCCAGATGGAAAACATTTGGCAACTAATAGCAAATGATTTTGAAGAAATCCATTAAAAGTTTGCTGGGTCACACAGGTTCGCTCATAATAGTCTATCTTCTTCAGTCTTGGGGAGCTTTAATAAATCAGGACCATAATTCACTGAAGCCACATTTACAGAACGTGTTTTATGTGTTATGGAGAGTGGGGTTTCATCTTCCATAAGCAATATGTACAATTTAATTTACTATAGCAAGAAAAAGATTTAGTATGGGGTTTGTTTCCATGTTCTTGGAAAGTGTGCTTTGGTTGCAATTCATAAATCAATACATATTTTTTAGTAGCTTGACTTGGGGATGGGTAAGAATTAAAAAAATCATAAATAATGTTGGTGACTTGTGTTTCAAAAAATTGTGAGTTTAGGACATATATGGAGAAATATGCCTCAATTTAACATCCTCGGCTGATCACATTCAGCAGTGGTCTGTAGAATCTGGTAATATATGAGAAAAAGCCATGATGGGGTCTATACCCTCTGGACAATGTTTTTTAAATTGCTTTCTGGTATTTATCACTGGTAGAGACCAAATAGGTGTTATAATGTTATGTGGGGGAAGCATTAGAAAGAGGATGACATTTTTATAACAACATAGAACAAGAGATTATAGTTATAGTATGACACCATTCCATAATTTTAGTAAAATGCACCACAATGTTATGTATTATAAGGTCCAGAAATCTGATTCTACCCTTAGATTTAAATAGAAGAGTAATAAAAAACATTGAATAACGCACATGCTGTGCATATTTTTTTGAACTTTGCATGGTTTTTTGAAACTTACCTTGGCTATATACATTTTTGGTTTTAAAATGAACTGACAAAATATTGTTAAATTGTAGAAAGGATCACAAAAAAGAGATAGTAGCACAAAAAAAACTGAATAATCTTGTAAATCATTTTTATGGTGTATTATTAATATTAATACACATTATATGTGTAAATATATTGCACAGCACTTTACAAATTCCATAGTCTTGTCACTAGCTGTCCCTCAAAAGGGCTCACATTCTAATATCTCTACTATAGTCATATGGTAAATTTTGGAGGGAAGCCAATTAACCTAACTGCATGTTTTTAAAATGTGGGAGGAGACCGGCGTACACCCATGCAAACACAGGGAGAACCTGCAAACTCCATGCAGATAATGAGAGTCGAACCTGGGACCCAGCACTGCAAAGGCCAGAGTGCTAACCTCTGAGCCAACATGCTCCCATACACTATTACAATTGTTTTACCCAGCCATACATTACAGTACCTTATTTATTAATTTATGGTAGATAAGTACTGCTTCCAGTGAATCAAGTGCTAAGACACCTACTGTTTTAAAATATTGTGAACTATGCAGTGTCTTGTCATTGTCTGTACATTAAAATCACAAGTCTTGTTTGGGAAGCAGATGACCATTTAAAAATATCTAACCTTTATGGCTTGGAATTAAATCTAAAGAATGTGAATCTGTCACCTCTACCCCCTACATAAAGAATGATAGGGCAGCAAGGAAAGTGTTTTACAAAAAAGCTCTATTAACTGCAGTTTGCTGAAAGGTTAGAAAGGTGTAATGCAAGAGAATGATTAAGTGAAATTGAAAGTGTTGTCGGTAATGGTTATATCATAGCATCATTGCCCCATGTTGCCTTATGATAGAATAAGCTTGATATTGCTTCATGTATTTTGTAGATTTTATTGTTTTAATCATATTCTATTTTTCTTGGTTTATAAAAATAGTTCAACATAACATTTCTTTTTCCTCCCATATTTCTGTTCTTTCTTCTTGCTTTATTCAACACCGTTTGTTAATCATGGTCTTCATACTTTGTGCACCATTTCCGTTCATCCTTTATTAGCCCATTCTCTTGATCCTTCCACTTTCCATTTCATCTGATCAATTTCAATGCCTTCTTAAAACTGATCCAGCAGGCTAGTAAATATCATACTTTCCTTCAAGTAGCTTTCATATCAGTCTTTGGCTTTGCTTCTTTTCCTCATCCAAGCCAAAAATTTTACATTTCCAACTTGATCCCTATGCCTTCAGCAGTTTGATTCTTTTTTTGTGACACCCATTCTCCACTCTTTTTGTACCACTCACTATACCCTTTTCTCAAGAAATGCAAAACTACTCCACCACTAGGGATGAGTGAGAACGCCTCTCACAGTCTCGCAAAAATTTCCTCGAACTTCCAATTGGGTCCGCGAAATTTCGGCAAACCGATGTTGCGAATTCTGTTAAAGTCAATGGCCCAATTTTAAACACTAATAGCAAAGCCCCTATATATGTCAGAACCACCAAATTTGCTAGATATGTGTAGGAGAACAGTGCAACAAAGAAAACATTTTAAAGTTCCAAAAGACTATGTGGTTTTTCAGAAAATGGCAGGTAAAGTGACAGCAGGCAAAAAGGGATTTTTGCGAGATAAACAGTGTACAGAAGGCAGCATAAACATTAGGACATTGAGAAAGGGTGGTGCTACGTGTGAAATCAACCCACTAGCAGCAGTCTCTGCTGTCAAAACAGCAGGGGACGGCATTGCTAGCTGGCATCATGACCTGGATGACATGTGTTATGAATGCCACCCATAAAGTTGTGGAGAAGTATTGCGGTGACATTAGGCAAAAAGATGGAGAACCAGAGATGGAGTGTGGGTCAGCAAGAGCAGTAGCAGTGTTTGGCCTCTGGTCAGCTATCGCCAGGCGGACCACATCAGTAAGTGTCATGGAGAGCTGGGTGTAGTGCATCGTCAATGCCACCCAGAAGTGTGTAATACAACTTTAGTGAATGGAGTGATGACAGGCGGCAGCAACAGCAGGAGGAGGAGACGATGGGCCCTGAGATGGAGTGTGGACCGCATTGGTAACTGAAATCTAAAGCTGGGTGTAGTGCATTGTCAATGCCACTCAGAAGTCTGTAATACAATTATAGTGAATGGAGTACTGACAGGCGGGAGCAGCAGCAGCAGGAGGAAGTGGTGGGCCCAGAGACGGAGTGTAGATCGCATTAGTAACTGGCATCTAGAGCTGGGTGTAGTGCATTGTCAGTGCCACCCAAAAGTGTGTAATACAATTATAGTGAATGGAGTAGTGACAGGCGGCAGCAACAGCAGAAGGAGGAGGCGGTGGGCACTGAGAAGAAGCGTGGACCGCATTGGAAACTGGCACCTAGAGCTGAGTGTAGTGCATCAACAATGCCACCCAGAAGTGTGTAATACAGTTATAGTGAATGGAGTACGGACAGGCAGCATCAGCAGCAGGAGGAGAAGGTGAGCCCCGAGAAGGAGCCAGGACCGCATTGGTAACTGGCGTCTAGAGCTGGGTGTAGGGCATCGACAATGCCACCCAGCAGTGTGTCATACAATTATAGTGAATAGAGTACTAACAGACGGCAGCAGCAACAGGAGGAGGCAGAAGGCCCTGAGACAGAGCGTGGACCGCATTGGTAACTGGCATCTAGAGCTAGGTGTAGTGCATCTACAATGCCACCCAGAAGTGTGTATTACAATTATTGTGAACAGAGTACTGACAGGCAGCAGCAGCAGGCGGTGGGCCCTGAGACAGAGCATGGGCTGCAATGGTAACTGGCATCTAGAGCTGGGTGTAGTGCATTTTCAATCACACCCCAAATTGTGTAATACAATTTAAGTGAATGGAGTACTGACAGGCGGCAGCAACAGCGGCAGGAGGAGGCGGTGGGCCCTGAGATGGAGCCTGGACTCCATTGGTAACTGGCATCCAGAGCTGGGTGTAGTGCATCGTCAATGCCACCCAGAAGTGTTTAATACAAAAATCTGAAATTTGTGAATAAACGTAGGAGGGCCAGACCAAGATGTTTTGTGCGCCAGCAATGTTGCTGTGGTCTGTGGTGCCAGAAGGGAAGGTAGACGATATTACTGGTTTGCATCATGAAGTGGATGACATGATTGCCAACACCTGCTCTGAACTTCGCACTGACAGATCCTCAGGCTGTTCGTCAAACAACATTGGAGAGTCATCGGTAGGTACAGGCACATTAGCCACTCTAACATCTGTGTTTGTTCCTGCCATGCCTATGCTGTTTCCTGCTGCTGCTGCAGAAGAAGACGCTGCTGCACTTGAAGCCCCTGAGACAGTCCACAATCCTCTCCACATGACGTGGCTGAATGATTGTATTCCGCCCTCTCAATACATCTACCAGCAAACTGGTGCTCCTCGCACATCTCAGACCTGTTTGAAAACTTGTGCTGCTGCCTTCAACAGTTTGCTGCTGCTGCTGTCCTACAGTGGCAGAGTCCCAGTGAGTATGCCCCTGCCAGATGTGGTAGGTCGTCCAACACCAAGCCTTTCCCTGGGTCTACTTCTCATCTTTTACTTATTCGGGCAAAAATGCACCTGTACCAAACGGTTTTCTTGGTAAATAGGAAAAGGTATCAAACACTAAAATATCTGTATTTATTTTACAGTAGGCCAGAAATTTCACTGTACCAAACAGTCTTCTTTGGTAAATAGGAACAGGTATCAAGCACTAAAATATCTGTATTTATTTTACAGTAGCACAGAAATTTAACTGTACCAGTCTTCTTTAGTAAATAGGAACAGGTATAAAAAAAAAACACTAAAATATCTATTTATTTTTTAAAGTAGGACAGAAAGTTAACTGTACCAAACGGTCTTTGGTAAATAGCAACAGGTATCAAACACTGAAATATCTATTTATTTTACAGTAGCACAGAAATTTAACTGTACCAACGGTCCTCTTTGGTATCAAACACTAAAATATCTGTATTTACTTTAAAGTAGTACAGAAATTTCACTGTACAAAACGGTCTTCTTTGGTAAATAGGAACTGCAATTGATTTTAGTAAGCTTTAGTGAACGTACAGTGTGAATAAAAGATGTCTAACAGTGGCCCTAATTCATCAAGCAGAATCGGACGCTCGCTCGCGCATTCGTATTCGCGATCCGAAATCATACGCCGTCGCGCAATTCAGCAAATGAAAAAGCTCGCGGCCGGAGCCGCACCTCTCCGATGGCTTTACACTGGCGAGCTTGCATTAAAAGTCACTGTTCCCCTAAAAAATCATTTTTTCTAATGGCACACATATTACCCCGGATTTTATTGATGAATCAGGGCCAGTGTCTTTACTAATACACAATCTAGATTACACTAAATGTGCTGACTGCTGATAATTTACCAAATCTGACTTGCTATGCGTGGCACTACAAGTAGCAGCAACCACAATAGTACCTTCAGTTCATGTGAAGTCAGTGATCAGCACCTAGGAGTGTAATACACACAATATAACTTGCACTAAATGTGCTTACTGCTGACAATTTACCAAAACTGACTAGATAGCAGCTCATGGAAAAGTAAATGCCCTAAAAAACACTGAACTATGCAGCTAACGATGAACTAAGAAGGCTCCTACACTGTCCCTGTCACACTACACGTCTCTCCCTACTATCTATTGTTCTCCTTTCCCTCTCTTACAACAATAAAGCATTATACTATACATAAAATACAACCCCTTGGCAACCTCAAACATTTCATCACAGCTAAATTCACACACCCTTTGATCCCTGTTACTAAATTCTCTTATACAGGTAGTTACAGAGTTAAGGACATCCAACATATGGACAACTCCTAGATAGGAACGGGGCTTCCCTGCTTGCTCATGTGCAGGACGAAGGCTTGATGGGGTGGAAGGGGACGGTTCACTGCCTGTCCACCACCCTCTGCCCCACAGCTACTGCTCCTGACTGGACAGAGGTTGGATGGGGCACACGGGGGGTTTCACTGTCCACCCACCACACAGCCCTGCAGTGGAGGGGACTGTGTGGTGGGCAGGTGATGAACCACCCCTTTCCACTCCTATTCATTCTGAATAGGAAGGCCACTTCTACTGTACGTACATAGCAGGAAGTTGCCTATTGTCAGTACAATACACCAGAAGTGCTGACTTCCTGCTGTGATAGTGTCTACTGTACAGTGCTGAGCAGAAGAACTCCTCGTCATACTCTTCATCAACACCAACTAGTTCCCACACAATCAATGAATAACATCCTCTTCTGATTATCTCCATCAAACTTAAATTCCAAATTTTCTTTTTTTACCGATCACTGATCTTGGGCTTTTAATCTGTTCTTTACCTCCTCTTTTTTCAGTGTTCCCCAGAGTTTTTACTATCTCATTTGTCTTCTCTGTGTAATCGTTTAGCACAGCTAGTGATTTAATTTTAATGATATAATTGTTTTTTTTCTATGCTCTCCTCTTTACGTTGATCATCCTTCTATTTCAATATTCATTCTACTTTATATTACTTTTAGATAATTCTTCTATTTGCACTTTGAATCCATTGATCTCTGTTGCTGCTACCACTCACCTTTTATTTGTTGAAACAACTATCAATTTCATAAATGCATATGGTGGTTATTAATTATGATGCCAGTTTCACCTTCCAGCCACACATTACATCCTCGGCAGTGTGAAATAAAGTTTTTCGTTCTCTATCCCACCTATGTATGCTTTTTTTCTGACTAATTCTTTACACTAGCAAATAACAGGTACTATTAAAATACGTTCAGGCAATCAAATCAAAGATTTTGGCAGAGCCTTGCTGTTAAAAAAATATGATAGAGCTTGTTTTTAAAGTTTTTAAAACTCTACTGATATTTTAAAATGCTGGAATAGTAACAAAACAGATATGTAATATTTATGAAAGTATGTTTAACACAGTTAAAACTTGCCAAGGGCAACATTATGGCTGTATATTCTATATTAAAAACTGTGCGGCATGTTTGTTTACTTTTTTTGCTATGTGTTTGAATTAATGTGTGATCTCACTAAATAGTGAAAAAATGTTTTACTGCAGTAGCAATGTTAAATTGCTTTTAAAAGTAAGGCAGGATTAAAAGCTGAAATATCTTGCATAGATTTGTTTAAATATTATGTTTTTCCCATAAGTGCTAGGCCTGTGGGCATAAGAAACACATCTCATATCAAGGCTAACACTATAAATATCTTGCTAAACTGCTTTTTACCATTCAGTAGATTGCAGATATTTTGGTTCCAATGGGATGAAAGCAGAGTTTGCAGCTGGATTTTTCTTCATATTAAGAGGGTTTCTTATAGAACTGAGTTTATTAATTTTTTTAGAATAGGTCATTGATCTTAAATTTTTATCCCTTGTGCATTGTATGAAATGATATAATTGGCAGATGTGATGGCATGTCCAATTTTATAGGTCACATATGCCTGGCTATGGATAATAAATGGTATCCTATTTTGTCTATGTCTTAGTATTTGAATAAGCATTACCCCAAGTCCTTTCCAGCATTATGTTTTCAAATAAAAAAGCTTGGACAAAAAAAAAATATTAGTAATCTGTCCTAAATTAGCAAAAAATTTCAAAGGAAAATAATTATATTTTTTTGATCATTTTATGCATATAAGTTTTAAGCTATTATTGAATAACATTTTAAATTTGATGCTGAACTCTTATTATCCTTTATGTGTAGATGGGAAAGGGAGGGGGGGATTAATGTTTTGGTTCATTCAGTTGTGTAGTGTTGCTTTTTGAATTCAGACCAAATCAAACAATGCTGCTCATTGGCAGCGTTGTTAACCTTTCTGTTAGCTTATTTTTTAACCATTGCCCGCTGTGTACACTAACTACAGATTGCTGTCTGCTTGTAACTTACAGTTAATATAGGCCAGTAAGCCTTTTATAAATGTAAGTAGCTGTGAGCAAAATGAATGTCTGTCATCTTCAAGGTTTGCCTGTGGTGTACTAGTAAAGAGCCCTTGAATAAGTTGAACCTTAGTTTGGCAAATTTGAGCAACAATATGTATTTTAAAATAACAGTGAAAGGTAACCTAACTATTCTATCAAAGTACCATACATGAAAATGTAGCTTTCCAAAACAATTTTTTTTTTTAAATTGTTTTTGTTTTAGGACTGTCCCCTACCAATAAATTGTATCTGGAGTAGCCTAAATCATTTTAAGTTAACAGAGCTTTTGATGTCTGCGAGTATGTGTATTTTAGTCTTCAAATTAATCACCATTTTTGTCTAATGCCCCTGGAATATTGTCCCAGGGTATTCATGAGCATAAATGTCTTCCTAATTAAAGATTACTCCTAACTCCGTCTCTGTGCTAAGTCTGCAACTGTTAAAGTCAAATAGTAAAACCTCTATTCCTCACTAAAGGTCTTGCATTTGAAATAAGAATACCTGCACTGTTCTCTACTCTTAAAAACTTGTTAACCACTTTACTAATTCCAGATTTATTAAAATGAGAACGGGTTTCTTTACCTTGTGAACAGAATTCTTACAATACCTGTGACCAGTGATCACAGGTATTGTAACACTTCCAAAGTGGTGACTAGAGTCTCTATTTACTTGAGTGGATTAACAAGGTGTTTGGAACAAACAGCACAAATCTCCAATGTAACCTATCACATTTACCCACCCAAGGTATCATCAGGCTGTTATTATTATTTGCAAGTATTTATAAAGCATTGACATAATATGCAGCACTTTACAATGTCCATAGTCATAACTGTCCCTCAAAGGGGGTCACAACTTAATGTATCATAGTAATATGTCATTAACAGTCTTAGGTAAATTTTTTGAGGGAAAGACGATTAACCTAACTGCATGTGTTTTGGGATGGGGGAGGAAACCCATGCAGACACAGGGGAACAAACAAAATCCTTTGAACCAATGTTGTCTGTTCCCATGCATGTATCTTAAAATTGTGTCTATATTAGTATACCACACTGAAAACGCCATATAATATAAATTAGCTTTAAATGTTATGTATCAAAAATGCATACATTAATCAGTATTCTTTATTTTGACTTCTGTATTATGTTTATTTTTGAAGGTTTCATAAGCATTTGGGAAATAACTTAATCAAAACAGTCCACATATTTTATTTAATACCTTTGAAGAACATACACTGCCTTTGGCAAATGCACATCAAAAATTAAAAAGTCTTTATAATTGTCAACAACTTGTGAACTAAATTTGGTCGATTTGTACAGTTAAACACATAACAACTACAGATTATCTCATTTGAGTGTGTTTTATAGTTGATGTATACTAGACAATGGTTACATTCAGTTCAGCTTAGAAATACCATTCTTTATGCATCTCTTTATAGAGCTGTGCAAATTATTCTTGCAGTTTTTCTATGTAATTCTACAGAAGTGTTAAACCAGCCTTGACATAAACATATTTTATCTGTACATTTTAGTGTATCATTCTGTAGGCAATTGTAGCAAAATACAAATGTGCAAATATATTCTTTATTTTCTATGACTCCTATTAGGCAACCTTACTCCTATGTCTGTGAATTGTTTTATTTTTACTGAACGAATACTGAAAACTGTGTTAACAAAAATTTTGACTTATAGCTCACATACTTTAAATTCAAAAGGTGTTTTAGGAATGTTAGTTCTACAACTATTACATACTTCTTACTAAATGATGTTGGCAGTAAAACGATTACAGGAACAATTACATTGTTTTTCTTGTTGAGGCATTTGTGTGATAAAGGAAAAAATAACATTATTTATACTTGCAGTATCCACTGCAGAAAACATCCCCTGATTTTCAAACAAGGTGGAATTCCAAAACATTGATGGAAAAAGCCTAGGTAAACAATTGAAACAAAAAATATTATATTTGGTCATATGTTTATTGGAAAAAATAATTCAATACATATCACTTGCAATTAAACAGAATATGTCCAGCTAAATAAGGTGAATAAAGACCCTCTATGTGTGGTGGTCTGAGCTGGTGAGTGTGTTTGTGTGTACTATAAGGATATCAAAAGACCATTTGTTAATGATCTAGACAATAATGCCAACTAGTCCCCTTATAACCAGACATAATGAAGCTTAGTAAAACAAAGCGAAAAAAGACTTATTTACAAAAATAAATGAAAAGATCTTTTCATTTATTTTTGTAACTACAGTATACCATTGCCACCATAACCACCTCCTTCCTTGCAATTATTTAAAATAAGAGGGCTGCTGGAAGTACAAACATCAGGTACTTGTTCATGTAATTTTGTATATTTGTATTTTTGTTTTTGGACAATTATGTGATTAGGTTTGTTGTTTATCTTGTATTTTTCATATATGAGAGTAATATATGTTTCTATGGTTATAGACTTCTTCTCTCCCTCCTCCTGAAGAAGCATTTTTTTTCTGCGAAACGCATTGAGAAGTAATTCAGAATTTAAACCCTTTGGGGGTATTCTGTAAGGAGAGGTTATTATATATACCCACAATTTTATTGAGTTTTATGTATTTGAAATGTATTTGTTTTTAAAGTTTAATATAAATGCAATTTTGTTATTTTAGTAATTAATATTGATAATATTGGCTTTAAAAGTTCCACTTAAAATGGATGTCTTTCATTGCATATCGCTTTTCCTATGAATGTTAGGGATGTGGCCTGTTTACGATAAAGAAATGTATATAGGTGGATGTTTCTTTAAGCTCTGACCACATACTGTAAAAAAAACACTACAAAATGTAAAAAAAAAAAATCACATTATCATTCCACTATCAAAAAAAGCAGGGCTGATGTGATCTAAAATCATAAAACACATCCTCCCACCTCAAAAAAAGGGTAGTTCTGTACACCATTCCTACCTCATATATAATAGTATTGATAATATATTGTTAAGCACCATTATGATGTTAGAACAAATAATGTATATTTTATATGCTTATGATTCCTGGTTGTAAATTAAGAAAAATTAAAACTAAGAGAAAGAAAAACTAAAGTTGTTACTACTGTATAATTATGCTGCAATGAATATCTTTTTTGAGGAGACAGTTAAAAAAAATGTCCTTCATTACACTACAGGATATCCTAAATGAAACTGCTAGATGTAAGATGGATGTGTAGCATTACTAAACTGCAATGTCATCCAAAAATGATAATACACATAGTGTGCAGATCAATTAAATCCCAATTAACATAATTGTTGTATGACATAAATTTCTCCTTTATAATTTACAAAATCCTTGTAAATTAGTAACTAAATATACAAAGTTGAAGATTGTTACGTGTACACTTTCTCTGAAAATTCATATCAATGCAAGATAGAAAGCTAAAAGGCATCTCCACCTTTTAATGTGGAACAAAATTATTAATTAGTTGAGGATGAACTTAAGAGGTGAGCCACAAAATGATTTGGGCAAGTTATATTTAAAGTCTTATGGTGCAGAAGTGTTTTAGTGCTTCGAAGTCTATAGGACATGTTATATTATATTATATATCAGTTAAGTTGAATTTTGCCAAACATTACTGCCAGTGATTATTCAGTGAATTTGCCCTATCAATTATTCCTATTTGTTTTTCAGTACCATCTCTTTTTCACATTTCCACTATTGACTATAGGAGCTATTGCAGATATAATAAATGCAGTCTTTCTAACAGACTTCAAATGCGAAAAGTTTTGGCTTTCTTATGTTAGAGTAACCAAATATATTTGGTATATTCATGTATAAAATGTAAAGAATGAAAAGCATAATCAGAGAAATACATTCAATGTACATCAAAACAAAAGATTAACATCTTACAATAAATTGTCTTCCTAAAGCAGCCATAACCTGATTAGTAAAGCTGGTCTCCGGCTAGCAGCTGGAAAAAGGGACTCAGAATCTATGTGGGAAGGCAGTGATATCTCTGAAGCGATCCAACAAGCCCCATATTGACTCAAACAATATATCTCTAAAATCATCAACACTCATGCTCCCTGCTGAATAGAAAGCTCTGTCTAGGAGGAGGGAGTGTAAAGCCCTCTACAGATTTCAGTTGCTGGAACTGCTCTTTTGTGATTATTTCCAGTGACAGGAGAATAAATGAGCTCTGTACACACAGCACTCTTCTGTTTTATAGAGAAGGAAGGAGGAAGGGACAAACAAGTTCCACCCCAATGTACTCTCCTCTAGATGAAGGTAAAGCTGTCACCCCCCTCAGCCATTTAATATAAATCCTGTTTATTAATAATAATAATATTAATATTCCACCAGGGTAGATTGATGAATGATCTCGGGGACCACTGTATTGGGCAACAATCATCTAATATGTGTGTATGTAGTTGATAAACTTTACAGTAATATCATGCTTCCAGGTCACAGTCTATTTACCCAGGGTATAGGTGTTTTAGAAAAAATGCACTGATAAACTTATGTTTTAATACACCTGGAATGTATTTACCTGATTTAAACTAATTTTTTTTTTAGTGATTGAAAGTCTAATTGTTACAATGATCACTGTCATTTTGGAAAACTTTTATGGTAGTCATACTTTAGTTGTAGGAGTGACATAGCTAAAACTTTATTCCACTCTAATCACTTGATCATGCCGCTGTGTTTTATCTATAATTGTGCGGTATACTTTTCTGCAGCCTTCAATTTCTTAGAAAACACCATTTCATAATTCACTTTGTCATTGACATCTGAAAGTTATAATGCATGTTTGCTTGAAGCACAAATGATTAACTGACTTGTTTTTGTCTTGCTCTGAGATTTTGATACTTGCCATTTTTCTGCAATATTAACTATTTCATGAGCATCACAAAAATCTTTCAATATTTGCATCTCTGGATAAAATCCAGTACCATTGCTACATTACAATATATTATATACACTTACTATATTCAATTCTTGGTAAACTAGATAGATGGGTTGCAAAAGAATGCAACACAAGGACAACTGAACCAGTAAATCAATTGTAGATGAATTGGCTTTTTGACCTACTTAAGATGTACTTAACCACAAAGGACATAGTGATTTCTGCAGTAAAATTTAAAAACTAGAGCTTTTATATATGCTTCATTTTACTGTGAACAGAGAACTGTAAATACTATTGATTTTCTCTCTGTACATTATGTACAGTGATTTTATACACAGTTATGTATGTACCCAAAGCCATAGATTTATTTTTATTTATTATTTAATATTATTTATTACTATGTGTCAAACCAGTATAGTACTTTCTGTACTATTTTGTTCATGTTCTATACTGTATAGAGTTCATGTTCTATACTGTATATAAATATATACTTTTTTTTTATCTGGTACTTGTGCACAACTAAATTAAGACACAAAGGCTGAACAAAAATATATTCCATTTTACTACTCTCTTACTGCACATTAAGTTCTTCTATGTTCCCACTCACATACCCCAATGAATCTTTTCTTCATGTAATGCCTCTGTGTTTGAAAACTACTTTGTCAAGCAAACCCTAAATATAAATAAAAGAAAAAAATACAGCAGTACAAAAACAAAATAAAAATATGGTGAAGCTACTGATGGTAGTAATGTACTGGTGACTTCAACAGACCATAACTCCAGTTGCTGCTGCTAGGCAGGAGGTAGATATCATATTTTTGCTTTGTGCTTCTCTCTTTCCAGCAACGCACTGAAAAATGGAATCTGCAGCTATTATATGGGGGTGCATTATCTTTGCTGGCTGAATGCTGTAAAGTGTAAAAGGACCTAATAGAAGCTTGGAATCCACTGAAGGCATTTGTGGGAGGCCTGCCAATTGCTGAAAATGTGCACACAAATGAAAGCAAAAGATGCAAATCAATTTGGCAATGGGAGATATAACTTTATGAAATGTAATTCTCTTGTATTGGTTTATATTGTTGGTTCACAATCTATTCATATAAAAATGTATCAATAATCAAGTTCTGTAGGCTTTTTATGTTTTTATTCACAATATAACCATTTCCCAATATTACATTTAACTATTTTTACTATTGATTAATGTAAGCAGGAACATGGTTTTCATTTTATTTTTTTTTGGGTGCAACTAGTGTCCAAACAGTCATACTCATAGTCATGGGAAGTGTAACTTGTTTTCAGAATAAAATAAATAAATAAATCAATATTTTAGTTTTTTGTTAATGGGGCATTGACCATTCTGCAAAGAAACAGAGGAGAAGAGTGGGGGGGCTCCAGAAATTTTTTTATATTTAAAGGTTCCTGTGTGATAAACAAGCCCTGCACATATCTGCCAGCTTTTGAACTTGAGAAGTAGAGACACCTGGAGATGGTGAAGACATTGAATACTGGGCCTTGTGATTTAGAGTAGGTTCCTTTAGGAAAAGTATAATAGGTAGAGTGGGAAGGCAGCTATAGCTCCTCTATGCTGTTCTTAAAGGAACCTACTCCAAATCTCCAATAATTCCAAGGGACCCTTATTGGTCTACTCTTCAGTATACATCCTCTTTAAGAATTATCAAGATACTATTTTGGTCTCCACAAATACCCCCCAAGAAAAGCCTAATGGATGAAACGTGTCAGAATCAGAGACTTACTTTACCCTATGCAAATTTTAGGTTAAAGTAGGAATAATATGTCAAGTAGGATTATTAATTTTATTTATATAGTATTTGTAAACTGATACTACCGTGTTTCCCCGATTTTAGGACATCCCCATTAAGTAAGCCTCCCCCGATTTTTAAAAAAATAATTAAAATAAGACACTCACCTGTTTATAAGACAGCTCCAGATATCTGATCCTGCGTGTGTGTCCTTTATGCTGGCTGCAGCGTGTGTGTCTGTGATGCTGGCTGCAGGGCGTGTCTATTCCTGAGCCAAACTGAAAGTAAAAAGCCTGCACACAATTCTGAACAAGGAAGCAAGCTGCTGATCCCTGCCCTAACAGAGATCCCTGCACTTAATTACGGGTAAGTGATCAGAAGGGGACAGTGGAGTCAATGGAATAGAGTGATCAGAAGGGGACAATCATTTTTCTTCATGGAAAAATAAGACATCCCCTGAAAATAAGACCCAGGGCATATTTTGGCATTTCAAAAAAAAATAGAGAGTGCCTTATAATCGGGGAAACAGGGTATATGATTACTTGTTGTCCCAAAATATATTTAATTATTAATTGAATTAACCATTTTCTGTATTAGCTTAATTTATTCCTATGTTGGAATAAATCCTGCTTCCTGAGGAGCAGGAACCCTCAGTGCCTGGCAGGGAAAGGCAGGAACATTAGTACTCCGGGCGAGGGGAGTGTCAAATGGAGTGCGGGGTTGAGGAGAACAAGAGTGCCCAGCTGGGAGAGAGTGAGTGGCCAGAAGATAGGTAGGATGAAACAATAGTTGAAAGTGGGGTTGAGAAAAACAATAATTCCCAGTAGAGTGTGGAAGGAACAAAAGTACCTAGCTGGGGGAGAATAATACTCCCTAGCATTGGGGTTTGGAGAACTATAGTGCCCATTATGGGGTGGGGAGGAACACAAGTGCCCAACAGGGGGTGGGAACAATGGGCATAAAGAGGTACACAAAAATACCTGTGGAGGGGATATCAAAACAGTATTTTTTTAATAAAAAGATAAGCATGTTTGTAACAATAATTTTACTATACTTGTATTAAACACGGGATAATACAGCTCCAATAACTTTAATTCAATTTAGTTTTAATAGAACAATTCTTAGTAATAATGTCTTCCTTCTCTATGTTTAGATCTATATTCAAACATTATTTTTGTAATTCAAATTCCTGTATTTGGTTGAATGAGTTTTATTTGTGTGCAACTTTTGAAGTTGTATTTTCCCTTAGCATCAGTCTGCTCACTCAAATGACTGCAGCTAATGAAAAAAATAATGAAAGAAATTCATTATAAGCTGATAACAGAATGCCCACTGACTGAATGGACATTGTTGGTCAATATTTAATTGGTTCCTAGAGTATTGCTGTGACGTGGTCTAATTAAATGGAAGATATGTGCTTTGGTAATTAAAAAGCACAATTTCTTAAATTTGGTATTTTAATGCTTAAAAAATGACACAAGCCTTAAACAAGTGTGTTGTGTTTATGGTAATAAAAAAAACAGTCCTTTCAATTTTTATTTTTATATAGATAATTCTAGTTCGAATGGATAAATCTTGTGTTTGCTTTACAGCTAATGGAAAGCTCTCACATACTAGAACTCAGTTATTTTTTTATTGAACTCTGTCTTGGTGTGGGTTTACTATTTGCAATGTCAAAAATATAAAAAAAAAGAGATGTGGATTTAAATTAAGGATTGTTATTTTACGCATTTTTTTTGATTATTGCAAATGCTTTTCTATGCACACTCTCAAAGCCTTATTTACTTATTATATACAGACTTCTTTCATGTATTGCAGTGCTACACAATGGGTGCCATTTGTAAGCATACTAGAACAAATGGTAGTTTCCAAGACTTTAGGATGTTAATACTATTATTATTATTATTATTATTATTAATAAACAGGATTTATATAGCGCCAACATATTACGCAGCGCTGTACATTAAATAGGGATTGCAAATGACAGACTAATACAGACAGTGATACAGGAGGAGAGGACCCTGCCCCGAAGAGCTTACAATCTAGTATGAGGTCTGACCCCCAACATGTTTGTAATGGGAGGAGTTTCAAGCATAAAACACCAGCTACTGAAGGCCTTTCATAAATAATTATTGAAGAAAGGCTTTTACAGTATGCCAGATATTTGAGAATTGGCTAAAGGTTTACTTTAAACAAATTTTTTTTTTCACTTGCCAAGGATTTTATTAACATATTTAGTGTATTTCAGGTCTGCTGAATCCAGAAATGACATCAGTTTCATTGAATTGGCTCTAGTTCCTGTGATACAAGAATCGGAATAGAGGATTTTACTAACAACAAATGTTAACACAGCATAATATTATCAATCTTTATTTACACCAATGTTTTGCATTTTATATATTAAATGTAGCATTATTTTCATAAAACTTTCATTTGCCTTCTTTTTATTCATAGAAGAAGTTGTTTAAATGACTGTATTTTGCTACACTTGTGGTGAATATTCTCAGCAAAAACAGAGAAAAAAACATTACAGAATTTGTGAAACAAGCATATCTTGCATCTTTTGGTATTAACCTCCTGAGCGGTTACCCCGACAGTGGCTCATAATGATTGTTATTTTTGTGTTGTGAATGTAAAAGGTTTAAATCGTTACAAGAAAAATAGGTGGGAGTACTCTGATTTAGAATCAGCAAGACGACCTGTGCCACATGGTGCTGGTGTTCCCATACTAGTGTTCAGTACAATCCCTAATATTCCTGTATCCGACATGGAGGATATACAGGGTTTGGAGTGTAATCCAGAAGTTAGCAGTAGAAGTGAATATGAAGGAAGTGTTTCATCAAACCAGCAGTTCTCCCAAGAAGAGCTCAATGATTTAATACATGACCTAAGTCTGTCAAAACAAGCATCTGAACTTTTAGCATCCAGGCTAAAAAAAAAAAGAACTGTCTGAGACCAGAAGTTAAAATAACGGTTTATAGGACAAGAGAGGTGACACTCCTACCATCAGTGAAGAGACTTTGTGTACTGTTGTAACATCCCTGGACTACTAGCCCATATGGGAGTACCAGAATACCGAGCAGAAGACTGGCGGCTTTTCATAGACAGTTCCACTTGAAGTTTGAAATCTGTTTTACTGCATAAAGGCAACTGCTATGCATCAATTCCAAATGGTCACTCAACAAAACTTAAAGAAGAATATGAAAATATCAAAATGGTCTTACAAAAGCTTTGCTATCATGAATACCAATGGTCCATATGTGTTGAATAAAAATGGTGATCTTCCTACTTGGACAGCAAAGTGGATACACAAAGTACCCATGTTTCATCTGCTTGTGGGATAGTAGAGCAAAGCAGGATCACTGGCAAAAAGTGGCATGGCCTCTAAATAAAACATGAAAAAAGCTGCAACCGACATCATTAATGAGCCAATGGTTGACAAAGAAAAAATCAATCTCCCTCCACTACACATAAAGTTGGGATTAATGAAGCAATTTGTTAGAACTCTGAACAAGGACGGTAATTGCTTCAGATACATTTGTAGATTCTTCCCTGGATTGAGTGCTGAAAAATTAAAAGGAATCTTTGATGGACTCCAGATTTGGAAACTGATAAATGATTCAAATTTAACAAGTTACATGACTGATACTGAAGCTTTTGTCTGGCACAGCTATGTCATGGTTGTGAAGAACTTGGGTAACCATAAAGCACAAAATCCTAAATACTAAACAAAGGATGTAATTATGCACAGACCCAACCTGCCCAAGCACACCACAACCGCCGCCCGCAAGGCGAACTAGAACATCGCCGCCGAAAGTGCGCATGCCACTGCCGCTGAAACAGTTGTCATGACAAAACAAAACAGCAGGTGACATTTTCAGTCAGTGTGCTCTACTCCACTCCACAGTGCCAGAAGCTACTCCACTCCACAGTGTCAAGTGATTGCCATTTTTGGATTTACGATTCTTTTGAGAATTGGGGGTTTACTGGTCATAAACAACTGGTACAAAACTTGCTCTTAAACTATAAAAATGTAGGTGCTACTATGAGCATAAAGGTACATTTGCAAAAATTTCCAGAAAACCTTGGCGATTTCAGTGAGTAACAAGGGAAGAGGTTCCATCAAGATATAAAGGTGATGGAACAAAGGTATCAGGGCAGATGGGATAGACACATGATGGCAGACTACAGCTGGAGCCTTCAATGTGATTGTCCTGATCATCAGCATAAAAGGAAATCATATAAATGGAGTTTTTCAATGACTTAGTGATTAGTTGTGTAAATATACTGAATATAGTATATATTGACATTAAGTATTTCAAGAATGTAATTTTGTATATGTAGGCATATCTAGTTTAATTTTGCTTAATTTTCATGTTTCATTAGTTTTCTGTAAGGTTATTTAATTGAGGCCATTATTTCAAAAACTAGAACCAATACCATATTTAGAATCTGTGCATCAAACATAACCTAAAATTACTTTACTCTGTTTTGCAAGAAAATGTTTGTTGACTGTGTATTAGTAACAATAGTAATACCTCACCGTGAGCTGATCAATAATTCACAACCTCCAAGGTCCTTGTCAGGTATCATTAGGAAGATCATCATTTTACAATTGTATTTATCTTTAAAAAAAACGTATGTTAATGGTCCACGAGATTTAAAATAAATTTAGTGGTTCGTGAGGTCTGAAAGGTTGGCTACCGCTTTAGTACAAGACTCACAGGAAAGCTTCTTAGATTTGCAGAATGTTACTTGCATTAGTTAAGCTGATACCTAATGGTAATATTGAACTTGCAATTCTATTGTCAGGAAAAATAACAATAAATGCTCCCTTTGCTGGGGAGGGCTAGACAGAATCTAACAGCAATACTAATCTGCACATTTTTGGGTATTTAAAGCCAATAGGAATTTGCTTTTCAAGTTTGGATAACTGAAGTAAATATGTTCACACACGTGAACATTTAAATTTTTTAGTAAATCAGCCTTATTAGGTCACTAGTTTAAACAAGTATGCATATAGCAAATAATTCTCATGATCTTCCTATTTTTAAATGTTTCTGGTCGGTAAAAATAATAAAGACAAGATTTACATAACATCCAAGTAACTAGCATTGTGAAAAGGACATCTGCAGTTCCATATTTCTTTTATGATGATTTTACTTTAGATTTGCAGGTAGCTTTCCAATGTTAAAAAGCATTAGAACATCATTTTTTGAAAAAACTAAAATATTGCATTATACTACAGAGTTATATGAGAAAGTATCACTTTCTCTGTGGTAAATGTGAGTAAGGTCAACAAAATTGAGGTTTCGGCTCTTAATAGTTGCATGTGTGGAAGACATTTATTGCAATTTTGTATTATTTAAGAAATAATATCCTATGCTTCTCTAGAGAAGGCTGTCAGTGCTTTTTCTTGCTGGTTTATGAAGAAACTGGCAGCAAAGACCTGGAATTACAGTAGTAATAAAAATCTTTAATAAGCAAAAAGAAGAAACAATATTTATAGGACAGGTATTATTGCAGCTCATTATGGTGCACACAGTTTCTTGGCTCCTTCATTACCCATTCTCCCTTTTCATTTTTCCCCAATGCATTGTATATGCTTCCATCCCATAAATTGTTCATCTGTTTTCACAAATAACAGGAATACTTTGGTAAAGTGTTAAAACATATTATTTCATTCTTTTTAGGTTAAACCAAAATAGGCTGCAAAATTAAAACTTAAAATCTTTTTAATACTTTAATTTCCCATTCATATTTGAAATTCAGCTCAGGTCACAATCAATTTTTCTTGGGTGTAAAGGCACAAGCTATTCTGGAAAAAAAAACTTTGTCCCTGATGATTTTGCAAATGAATAGAACAAGGGAACTTCAGAGCTGAATAAAATATGAAAAACTGTAGTGTTTTCAATAATGAATTATGGCTCGAAAGTAGCATGGCTTCTTCCAAGCACCTTGTTCCTGCATTCTATATAGTATCTGCTTTATATACGTTTGCTTTTTATAATTTTCATCAGTGGAAAACATCTCTAGGTACCTTATGTTTCCTAATAAAATGTAGTGACAGAAACTATGTATTTTGATGTTTGGGGATTTTTAGGAAGTAATTGCTAAAATCTACCGACAGCTAGTTTTAAAGCACTTTTACTGTTTGTCATTCTGTAAATACCTTATTGTCAACATGTGTTGAAAAATACCAGATTTTAGTTAAGCAGTCGAATATTGAAGGTGATTCCGTTAGGGCAGTCATATATCAGTTTTGTTACCAAATATGCTTTTTTTCAAGGTAGAGGTCCTTTTTAAAGTAAACATAAATTAGTCACATTGCTAAACCTAATTATAATTGATGTGACAATTACACAGATATAGTCTAAAATTTACATTAAAGATGGCTATTTAGGTATCATGAATAAATCTCAAAGTTGTACTGAAAAGTCATGATAAACACATCATATGGAAGCAGGGCAAGATATAGGAAAAAAACCTAATAAAAGTATGTAATTTTGTGAACGCCAAGAGCTCTGATATATAACCTGGAAATCCCAGAAGAGATGAGAGAGCTAAATAAGACTGGAGACAGTGCTAGAGTAAGCAGTGAGATAACTGACCTCTGGAGGTCAGTTTATTTTATATTAAAAATAAACTGACCTCTGGACTTGGTAATAATATTTACTGTACACAGACCACAGTGTGACCACAGAGAACGGGGCCTATCACTGTCTACAGGGACTTCTAATAATGTACACAAAGCCTGACATGGCCACCATTAGGCAAAGAGATTGATTGTCACTGGACACTGGGAATTGTGACCATGTTTAAAACATAGGAACTAGTCAACCTCCAGTTACATGAACTAAACACACCTGAAAAAAGCCAAAAACACCAAAATACACCTACTATTACTACTGGAAAAAGTATGCCATGGATACAAATTTAATACCAATATAGTGAAAATGTAACCATCATGTTAAGACTTCAAGGAGACTGGAAACTACCATTACTATAATCACTCTAAAATACTAGGCCATGGAAGTAGACATTCGTTAGTGCCCATTTATTTTTATGTCTCAGTGGGCTTCTCAGTAGGCTTCATCATAAGTGAAGAAGTTCAAAATAACTATTAAAAAAAGTTATTTATCATAAATTTTTTTGTGTGTAATATTTTGAAGGGGTACAGTATTGATAAAGGTGAGATGTACCTCACTGAAACATCAGAAATAAATGTCGCAAATAGATCTAGGTATTTTTAACTTAGTCTCCCATGATAGTCTTCTGAGTGCTTTTTTACCAACGGGGTCTTGAACATGCATAATTTTCTTTAATAGGGCACCCAGGCATTTTTCCTAATCATGAGCGTTGACCACCCTCCAAATTTTGCTACATCAAATTTTTAAATAGCGTTTATATTTCATGCCACTAAATCACACATACTGTAATGTCCTAGTATTTTATAGGTCACTGTAATCAGCACAATATCCTTTACAGTTCTTGAACAGTTTTCTCTGCATTTAATTTAGAGTAAAATGTAGAGAAGTAATGTGTAAATAGCAAAATAGCACATTATTTTATTTATGATAATTAAGTCTTTTTCTTTGTTATTTATTAGTATTTATTACCACATATGGGATACCACTGGTACATTTTAACCTTACACCATGTTCCAGCAGAATCAGTTAAACATATAAATTAATAGAAAAAATTGTACACATCTCAGTAGATTTCAGTAGGGGATTTCTTTAGAGAGACTAGTGCAGTCAAGTATATAATTCATGTTAACATCTCATCTTGGAATGCCTGACCTTGATTACGCTGAAATATTCAGGAAAGGTATTCATTTCTTCTCTATTTCAAAGCTGTTTATCTGGCTCACAAAATGGACTCTTTATATTGGAACCTTTACATGTCTAGATAAATTCTGTTCCAATTGTTGTTTTGGCCACAAGTCAAAGCTAGCAGCTGTACACTTGTGGGTTCACTGAACTTTACGTGCTTGTTGGCTGCCTCACTGACTGCAGGGATTAACCAATAATTAGAACATTTCAGGTCATCTTGAGAAGAACAGAGTTTTCTCATTTTTGCAAAGGTCATGTGACCTCACTCTCTGATTTTCCCAAATGTGAAGCTGTCAAACAGAGAGTATGGTACTGCATAAACAAACTAGGCAGCCAGACTGGTACAAAAAGGGCTAAGAACCATGAACAAAAAATATGTATATTAAGGGAAAAAGAGCATTTACTATACATAAATTAAAGTTTGTCTGACATACACTTGAAATGAGCAAATATTTACTCCACGTTCAAGGTACATAAAAAGCTTCATAACCAGATTATATCTTTAGGTTGTAAATTTAAATTAACACCTAACCTGTTGAATCTTTTAATCTTTTCATGATTTTGGAAATAAGAAATATAATAATACCACACTCGCACACCAGGCACACCAGCTGATATTTCCATTGTTTTGATCGTGCTACCCTCTTTAATACTGATACTAAGCAATAAATATTTCAGCATTGTGGTTTGGAGGATGGAGGCAAGAAACAAACTAGGTCCACTTAAAAAGTCAGCACTTGGCTCTCGTGGCTAGCAGTGTTCTCAAAGAAGGTGATGCTGAAATCTCAAAGGTTTTTGTAAAACATAACTACTATATGAGTTTTAATATACCGTCTGGCTTGTATGTATTAATTTTTCTTCAAAAGGACGCGTGTGCTGGGGGAAAGTGAAGGCTATGTTGACTGGCTTTCTCTGGCTTCAGGAATGCTGTTGTCTGCTTGGACCAATGAACAACAATCTTTTTGGCTATCTGTAAGGGAGGCAGTTTTCCCACTGGTATATATAGGAGACATTTCCCTCAATGACCACCAGGCAAAAATACTAAGGGCTGGAGATATAGGCCCTAATTCATCAATGAAATCCGCGCTCGCTGGTCGCGTGTGTGCTTGTGACTTTTGTGAGAAAATCTAGTCCGATGGCTTCGCGCGCGGTCATTCACAAGATAGTCACGGGATTTACCCGTGAGAGGCTTCTCCGATCAGGCATCGGAAGCTTTTTTATAGGCGCCTATGTAGAGGAGCTGAACTCAGTTAACTCTTGCCTAACAGGAAAAAAAAAAGTGATTTAAAAATAAACATTTAAACAGCGCAAACATTTTTTTTTAGAGCTAAGGGTAAGATGTGTGCCATTAGAAAGAATGATTTTTTAGGGGATCAGTGACTTTTAATGCAAGCTCGCCAGTGTAAAGCTGCCGGACATGCGCGGCTCCGGCCGCGAGCTCATTCAGTTGCTGAATTGTGCGACGGCGTACGATTTCGGATCGCGAATACGAATGCGCGAGCGAGCGTCCGATTCTGCTTGATGAATTAGGGCCATAGTATTTTATTGCAGGGATTAACTGAGACTTAAGTTATTTAAAGGTTTCAAAAAAGTCAAAAGTAAAAGTCAAGAAAATCTGGCTTAGCTGTTCACCTAAAACTTAGTTCCCAGTTTGGTGCTGTTGACCCTCTTTTGAGACACAAGGACAAATTTATTGTTACTGTATTCTACCGAAATCAGAATACACAGCAATAATTTAGGATATTATTTATAGTTGCACACTATTAGAAGTAGTGGAGAGAATTATTGTGCTCCTGGCAAATAAGTATATTTTTCTCCTTAGCCATAACTGTACCAATAAATAAAGCATAATAAATAAATATGGTATTTTACCAGATAGAATTCTGAAGAAATGCCCAGGCTAATCATTTTTTTATAATTTATTAGGCATTTGTTTTGTAGGACTTCCTAATGTAGGTATGCTATGTTGTTTCTATTTATATAAAAGCCTCAGGGGTTTTAGTATGCCTCTAATTTAAAATTACAAAAGACATGCTCATGCATGCAGAAGGGCACTGGACCGTTCTTCACCCTTAAATTTAATGCACATTTCTTGACCCTAAATGCAATGCTCCTACCAGAGTCTAGTAAATGTTTGCCAGCCCTAAAAAGAATACACATACCAACCCACGGGGTATAACGGTAAACGGTGTAGACAAAAGTCAATGGCATCATTGCAGAAGTGGGAATATATTTGTCTTTTCCAGCGGATTAAATGTCCAACTATAAGGATGTAATTTCCTGAACAAACAAAATCAAATCAACTATTTGAGAAAAAAAAAAACACACAGGAAATGAAAATATTTTATCTCTAGAGATTGTGTGATAAGCATTTAAACAACTCAAGTAAAAGTAAAATAATAACACTGAATCACATAAAACAACACTTGTATTACACAGTAAGTAAATCACTTTATAAAGTAACATGAATGTGTGTTCTAAACATAATGCTACAGTAGATATGCATTTTAACTTTGACAAATTATGTTTTTAAAAAGGCACAATGGCACAAAATAGGTAATTACAGTTCGGTACAAACACTGTTCATCTTAACTCATGCATAAGCCATGCAGGTTTTTTAATGTAAAATGTTTTAACTGTTAAACTAAACATGCCATATTTTCAGAATGTGATTGCTATATGGCTGCAAAGAAGAGAGACAGAAAAAAAAGGATTGCACTACAAAAAAAAAATTGCAAAGCATAGGAATGACTTCACCACAGTTCTGGTATTCCTTCGCTATTCACTCACAGAACTGGACAGTGTTTGCCCAATTTTTTTTTTTAAACTTTATTTTAAACTTTGACATCCAAGAAAACAACAGTAAACATTATAGAAAATTGCATGACATATTCAAAACATACAGATGACTATTGGTCAACAATATACTAAACATCATAGATATATGTGACATCTGCATAAGACGGTCTCCCAGAGGTCAACATTAGAGATGAGCGAATTGAAGCTGATGAAGTAGAATTTGATCTGAATTTCAGAAAAAATTAGATTTGCAACGAATCCGAATTTCCTCACGATTAGTTGAAACGAATTGCAATTTTTTCTAAAACGGTGGCTACACGTGTGAGGACATGGGGCAAGGAACTCTGGGAAGGCGGGATGACCCATAATGCCATGCATGCAGCCAATCAGCAGCCAGCCTACCCTGTGATTTTACACCCCTTTAAATAGCCTCAGCCATCTTGGATTAAGACATTTTACAGCATTCTGAGTGCAGGGAGAGAAGTCTGCAGTCGCTCGTAGAAACATCATTGTGCTCAAAAATTTTAAAAAATGATTTATAAGTGCAGGGAAAGGATAGGGAGGATTAATTTCACAGCATCTTAGTGCAGGGAGAGACGTCAGAAGGCGCTAGGGACAGTGCTAGAAAAGCAATTTAATATATATATATATATATATATATATATATATATATATAGTGACGTATTTCAGTATAAAAATACAAATATATTATCAGTTCACTTCTGCAGTTTTAAAGCAGTTAGTGAAAAGCATTTAGTGATGTATTTGAGTACAAAAAGAAAAATATATACACAGTTCCCTTTTGCAGTTATTGGGGCTAAAAGCATTTATTGTCCTATTTCCGTACAAAAATAGAAATATATTCGTCGCTTTTAATTATGTCAGACAGAGAACTGGCAGGCCATGCACATAGGAGTGGCAGAGGTCTAAATGTTTCTGGTGCAGGCAGAGGTCGCAGCAGAGTAAGGGGGCGTGTCAGCAGGAGTCACAGCGAGAGGCCTGAAGTCCCGGTGTCATCTAGCGGTCGTGTCTTGACCAGCAACCCAGCGATTCTACATTGGTTAACTCGGTCATCCACTTCATCCCAAGTGACATCAGACACCCACGGCCAACAGTCATTTGGTTCGTCAGACACAACCCTTATTTGGCATGGCCTGGGAGCAGACCCTGTGCCCTCACCTGTCCTCAACTTGCCTCTTTCCTTTGCTGTTCCCTCAGCCACAGAAGAATTGTATGCTGTGGGCTCAGCTCCACTATACAGCAAGGACGAGCTAGTAGAAGACAGTCAGCAGCTACTGCCCAGCCAAGATCTGGAGGAGACATCTGCCGCTTTCACCACTAGGTGGACAAGTAGTGATGAGGAGAGTGGCGTGGAAGGTGGTGTTGTGAGTGGTCAGGCTCCCGACCCAGAGACCGTTGAGGAGGACATCAGTGACGTGAATACACACTACTCGATGATGATGCAGCCGATTGCACTTGGGAGCCTGGTGAAGAAGGGGCTTCATCATCATCAGGAGAAGAGAGTGGCAGGTTGCCCGTGAGGCAGCGGCTGAGCCAGCAAGGTGGAAGCATGGCTGGTAGTCAGCAGGGTGGCAGCAGTGGGAGGTCGGGAGCCAAACATGCCCGGGGTAGACCACCTGCTTCGCAGCAGCCTATCTGCCTGGGAAGTAGTGGTGCAGGGGTTCACGGAGGCAGCGGCAGTACCAGTCAGTCAGTACGGAGTGTTGGGGGTAAAATAACCTACTCTGCAGTGTGGCAGTTTTTTGTTAAGCCGCAGGAGGTTAACATGGCCATATGTAAAATTTATGGGCAGAAGGTGAAACGTGGCCAGGGTGCCAATGTTGGTACCATGGCCCTGCGTCAACGTAAGCAGCGTCACCATAAAGTGGCCTGGGAGAACTGTGGCTCCGATGTGGTGGTCCAGCCTGCCGCAGCAACCTCTGCATCACCCAGTGGCACGCACCGGCTTTCAGGCAATCAAGGCTCCACCACCTCAGCCGAAGGGAGCTGTATGTCATTTACACCTTCTGCTGGTCCAGATGCTCCTGGTCCACGAGTCACACGGGAGGAACTGCTCCATGTGATTAATCAAGAGATAGAATCATGGTTTCTCCACGGCAGCCAGAGGAGCAAGAGGGAGATGAGGAGGATGAGGCTGAGGACCCAGACACACCGTGGCAGTATGCAGTGGAGATGAAAGCAGGGAGTCCCTCCGAGTCGCTTGCAGAAATGGCCAGCTGCATGCTCACTTGCTTGCGCAGTGACAGCCAAATTGTCACCATTCGGCAGATGGATGACTTCTTGCTTTCCACCTTGTTGGACCCTCGCTACCGGTCTAAAATGGGGGCCTTTTTTACACCTGCTGGGAGGGAGGACAAACTGAACTACTACTGAGACATCATATGTAGTCAGTTGTACGCTGCCTATCTGCGCCATCATCCATCCTCCTGACCCTGACCTTGGAGTGGCACCTGGCAGCTACCCTGCAGCCCAAGCCTATCCTCACCATCAGAGGCTCTAGTGAAGACCTGGTAGCGGCTTAGTTACACCCCTCTGGAGCATACCCAGTCAGTGGCACAGTGGGTCCACACCCACTTGTATAACAGTTTGCTCAGGCCATGGACTCCGCTGATCCAAATCTTCCCAGTACCATCGAGTTACGCCAGGAGTTGGCTCAGCAGCATGACCATCAGGATCAAATATTGGCCTATCTATGCAATGTGTATATGCGCCTGAATGATTTGACATCTGCAAACCCAGCGCCATCAAGCTTCTCTGCTCCAACTAATTCAGTTCCTGCCCTGCCACCTTCCTATGTACTAGGTTCTGGACCGCATCTTGCAGCCCCTCTACGTTTCAATGGTGACCCTAAGCAGTGCGGGGGTTTCATAAATCAATGTACGCTTCATTTTGAACTGTTACCTCACCAATTTGCCTCTGACCGAGCCAAAGTAGCTTTTTTGATGTCACACCTTACTGGGGAGACGCTGGCCTGGATCAATCACGTCTGGGAAAGGAACGACCCAATTATAATGGATCTAAAAGCTTTCCTAGAAACCTTCCGCAAGGTGATTGATGAGCCCGGTCGCACCGCTTCTGCCACATCCTCCCTGCTGCGGTTGCGTCAAGGAAAGCAATCTGTGGGCCGGTACGCAGTCCAGTTTCGCACGTTAGCCTCGGAACTCGGCTGGAATAATGAGGCACTTGTGTCCACTTTTTGGGAGGGACTCTGTGGGAGAATTAAAGATGAATTGGCTGGCCAGGACATTCCCTCCTCCCTGGATGATCTCATCTCCCTGGCTACTCGAATTGATTCACGGTTCCAGGAATGCGCCAGATAGGTGGCACGTGAAACAGGTCCCTGTCATCGAGCATTTTCACCTCCACAAGCTTCTAACCCACCGCCTCCCATGTTGTCGGTAGTCCCTGAACCCATGCAGGTCGATCGGGTTAGACTGTCTGAACAGGAGCGCAATCACCGCCGTGCTAAAGGACTTTGTTTCTATTGTGGTAGTCCTGATAATGTGCTCCGCACTTGTCCCCTGGAGGGACACTTGTCGCCTTAGGGGAGCTAAAGTTTTTTCCAAACTAGACCTACGTGGGGCCTACAATCTGATTAGGATTCGCCAAGGGGATGAGTGGAAGACCGCCTTCAATACCTGTGACGGTCACTATGAATACCTGGTAATGCCCTTTGGACTATGCAACGCTCCTGCAATATTCCAGGAGTTTGTTAACGACATCTTCAGAGACTTGCTATATTCCTGTGTGGTAGTGTATCTTGAGGATATTCTTGTTTTTTCTCCAGACCTGGCCACTCACCGGAAGCAGGTTCATTTGGTCCTTCAAAGATTAGGGCAAAATCGTCTGTACGCCAAGTTTTAAAAATGTTCCTTTGAGAAATCCTCTATTCCATTCCTAGGATATATAATATCCAACACTGGTCTGCAGATGGATCCTGAGAAGCTGTCAGCAATCTTAAAGTGGCCCCGTCCGTCAGGTTTAAAAGCAATCCAGCGGTTCCTGGGATTCGCCAACTACTATCGCCAGTTCATACCGCACTTCTCGTCCTTGACTGCTCCCATTTCCGCTTCTGTAAGGCTGAGTTCATACTTGAGTTATTTGGTCAGTTTTGGCCCCGTGACTGCCCAAAATGAAGTGTGCAGTGATTCTAATAGCGACGCCTGTCATCTGCATGTTATACTGACTCACAGTGTTATTTCACTACCACAGCAAACTCCCTATGCGTGTTACTGCAAGGCACAGTGTTCTACACCACTATCAGGGATCTCTGCAGGCCGGAAATAGGCGTTTTTGAACACGATTCACCGCAAATAAATTCGGATCGAAGCAAATCTTTTCGGAAAATTCGGCGAACCGGCCAAATCGAATTTTTGAGAAATTCACCCATGTCTAGTCAACATTTTATAAAACTGTTTTCAAGTAACAAAAGAAAAAGAGGGGAAAGGGAAAACAAGGAAAAAAGCAGTGAGAAAGAGGGATGGAAATTGGGGGGGGGATTGATAATGATAATATCATTAACTTTATCCATTGTTTAATAGGTGGGGCTCCTGTTTGTTTCCATAAAAGAGGAATGCAGCTTTTTGCAGCATTCAGAAGGTGACGTAGAAGGGATGAAATATATTTCTGGACATAGTGGACCCATGGAGAAAAGCGAGCTGCGGCTTATCCAAAAATATATGCAATAGTGTTCCTTGGGCACTTTGCCAACTTTTTTTAAAGTGCTGTACAAAAAAGTAAAGTTAGACCCAGTCAATGTTACCTGACCAGGCTATCTGATTGAACAAAACTACACTTTTTAGCAGTTAAGACAATCCCAGGTCAATTTAATGTAGCAGTTTGCCTTGACTTTTAGGTTTGTTGTGCCATTTGAATGATAAGACATTACCTACAACTCTGTCCTACACAGAACTGTTCTCACTGCTCCTTACCCAATAAAGATATGACATATAATATTATATGACAGATCTAGCATACTGTATGTATATATATATATATATATGTATGTGATATTATGTTTCTCTTGCCCTGTACAGAATGCTTTAATTTTCAACAATTTCCTCTGTATTTAGAATTAGTAGTAATAAAGAAAAAATAATTAATAGCATAAAGTATAACTAGCATATGACTTCTTCAATCAAAACAAAATTGGGAACGCCAAGTACGTTTAGCATACAACAATGAGTGGGCCTTTCAAAACATCACTCATAATCACAGGCTGAATACATTATATAAAGCATTTAAATATTGTAATGATTTTTTGATCAAACTAGGCTGCAAAATAAGACTTTTTTGGCATACAATGCAGGGAAAGTAGAGCGAAAACTAATAATAGTAATAATAAAGCAATATGTTCTTTTTGAGACTATGTGGACCTTGATAAATAGCCCCCTAAGACTATTTTGAAAGCTTGTTGGCTAACAGCAGGGAGGAGAAAAACGTTGATTATTGTTCTTTCTTGTCTGTAGAACCAATTGAATATGATTTAGAAGCACTCACTGTAAAAGGAATTGCCAGAATTTTATCTGATTCTGACCAAAATCAATTTACTGAATTCTACAGATATAACATATGGCATTCCCTGCAGGATGGGCCAGAGCTTCATGACATGTTTCAGCCCGTGTACTGGCTAAGAATAGAAATTGTAAGGGTATTTGAAATTTCATTACAAATACGCCTGTGTAAATTGGAACAACACAGGAAACATTTGGTACAACAGGCTTTATTTAATTAGCTTTGTAAAGTCTGGGATAAACTAGTATGCACTGGTTACAAACAAAATAATTTCAAACAGTCTTGAATATGCTTTGGTTTATATTTTGTCATTTATATGCAGATACTTATTACAACTATAAAAACTGTGCATAAAACTATTTAGTTTTCAGTATAAGGCTTGATTCTGGCAAACAGATATCAAATACGTATTTTACTTTGGGGCCTAATCGTTTAAACTGGATATACTTACTAAATAAATAAATCTGCACAAGGATTACAGTGTTCAGTTCAAACTAGAGCACCCATGGCAAACAATCACAATCTGTTGGACACATTGGGCCTGATATATTAAAGCTCTCCAAGGATAGAGAGGATACACTTTCATCAGTAAACCTGGGTGATCCATCAACCCTGAAATGGATCTGGTCCAGGATTGAAAATATTTACTACAAATTGCAAATGACTTAAGAAATCCATTCCAGATTTACTGGATCACCCAGGTTTAAAGATGAACATGTATCTTCTCCAGCCTTGGAGAGGTTTGCCCATTGCATAATGATCTAACTTTGGTAAAGTGAATGCTGGATGTTTTAATATTTAGGCAATGTTTCTCTTTACCTTTTTAACTTGGGGGAACCCCTTGAAACAAACTTTCAGGTCTTAAGGAACCCCTGCAATAATTACTATATTCAAA
>NC_092858.1:50835711-50848211 GCF_032062135.1 Pyxicephalus adspersus | reverse complement strand
TCACTTGTATGTGGAAAAAACTATTTTTATACAAATATGCTTATGTGCACAAGACTTTGCGTATACAAGTACATGTATGTATTCATGCTGATGTTTCAAATTACTTTTTAGGAGTTTGGAAAACAAAATCTGACTTTGTACAAATGTTCTCCTTTTCTCTGCATTTTTTTTAAATTGTAACCAAATACAAAAATAAAAAATGAGTTAGCTATGAGCAACTTGAATTTTCTATTCCACAGTCTTGTATACCGAAGGGCTTGTGTACATGACTATATTTGTATACTAGCTCCCCACACATGTTAATATGCCAAAGCATCACAAAGGGATGCTCACTTACAGTATAAGTTCCTTGATTGTGGCTTTTCACAGAACTATAAAAGACATCTCGGCAATCAGGGACCTGGCTGAGTAAAATGAAACCACTGGGTAATTTACTTTGCAGCAGCTGTAGTTTTCAGTCAGATGTATAACAATAAAAGCATTAGGACTGGGAACATATTTCGTGGCATGTGCCAGTTAATAAAATGCAGCTCAAATTTTTGTGTATGGAATCTTTTACACAAATTATCATTTTTAGGTTGGCAAAATGATCAGAAATAAGGAATACTGTCTTCTTGTACACTTGAGTCAAGGGGTACAATATGAAACCAATCTGCATAAATCTAAATTCTTACAGATTGTGAAAAAATAATTATATTGCCAGATCAGAGCAGAGACAAAACTTTTAGTTCTCATAGGAGTGACAAGTGCTCTAGATTTAAATACTAGAATATATTTGGATATTTTCTAAAACAAGAAACATTAATTTGATTTAGGTTCATGAAACAAAGCATTGAAAGCATAATCATCTGTTATAGATATTTCAGTAAAGAGCAGTGTGATATTGTGGAACATATTTGTGATATGTGATATGGTGGAAAATATTAAGTCCGGGCTCCCCTTTAAAATTAACAAAGGGTGTTCCTGTGTAAGGTCTTTGTGCTAATTGAAGTTATTCTCCCCTTTAAAATAACAAAGGGTCTTAAGTTGTTATAGCTTGCTGTTAATTAATTGTCTTTAGACAGTGTGTCTCCAGTTTTGTAAAAGTTGGAGTCTTGTGTCCCAGGTGTCAAAAACCTGAAGTAAGGCCAGACAGAGAGTCTCTGATATGTGTTCTGAAATTTTTTTATTCCTAATCTTTATATTTGTAGACGGATTTTTAGCTGGATCATTATGGTGAGCATTTTGAGACCAAGAACTGGTTTCCTATGCCTCAGGAAAGCCTGGCATATAAAAAGCCATGTAAGCCCAGCAGAAGGAGCTCTCACTGATACCATCATGTCGCTAAGGACAGCGGCACTGACACATTGAGCACTGCGGGGAGCACAGTAACTCTGACTAATAACTTGGACTTTACACAGCAACCTGGTCCAAGGAAATCCAACTCTACCTAAGTATTATTTCACCGTTTTCCCTTTTTTATTTTCTGCTATTGTTCTGGTATTGTTCTTTGACTAGCCTATATTTTTCTATAATTTGTTTATGCACTGATTTTGTATGTTTTTACTTATTAAACACTATAAAAAGTGTAAGCTGAATCTCTGAATGCTCCAAGTGGAAATAGTGTAACTTGCTAACCTGAAAAGCTACTAAAAACATTGTGATTTCTGTGACATCACTGTCTGGAGTGGCAGTGGGTGACAATAAAGAAGCAGAAGCATAACTGCGGCCGGCAAGGGTAACGGTGCATGCTTCCGTTTAAGCATGTGGTGGCAGTCTACCTGTGAAGGTGTGTTTGGCAAGGGTTACCAGAGTGGTTAACCTTGCCCTGTGACAAACCCCTCTTCGGCCTGCTGGTGCGTGGACCGTTGCTGAGCGTGCTGGAAAGTCTATGAGCAGGGTTGCGGGCTGAGGGGGCGTTCGTCACAACCAGTAGTATGGATATACTTATAGCAACATTTACTTTACAAAAAGTTTTACATTCCAATAAATTTGTTTGATTTAATGCCTATAATAGCATGTAGCAAATGTATTTTTGTGTTTCCAATGATTCCGTAATGTGGGCTCTTTAGTTAGAAGTAGGACTGGGCAAAAATAGATACATTAATATATTCACAATGTGGTTGCTAAATTTAATAGTAGTATTACTTAAAAATGCATGTGTTTGGTTTAAGCAATGTTTTGCTGAACAGAGGCTTATGTTTGGCTTTAGCTGAACTTAAAACCAAACCAAAGGTTTAGAAAACTGTTAAAAGTACACAACAGGCAGCACACTGTATTTAAATGATAATTAGTAATATTGATTGTAAACATTTATTAATTTAAATTTTGAGTAAAAAAAGACCATGAGCATTTTATTTGATTGGCACTTGGAAATACAGTGGCAAAACATTACCAAAATATTTGCTGAAATCTCTTAACTAACCACCATCACATATTTCAGGTGAAAACAACTTTTTAATTATTGTCAAGTATCTACCAATTTCCAGATAAAAGATTTTAGTTGTTGGATTGGATATTTAAATCACTTGGTGAGACAGGGTAAGTGAACACAAAAACAGTTCTACTCATTCACAAAAATTCAGCCTTTTTTTCCTCTGACATACCCACAATACCTTAATAAAAAATAAAAACAAAATTAAGTGAGCTGGTACCATTGACTTTTTTTTTATAATGGTAATTGAAAAAATCAAATGAAAAGAATGACAATACACATGTTTATATTTTTAGCTACCTCGACCTTGGTTTGGGGTAAACTATAGTAGCAAGTTTACTTACCCCAAACCAAGGTCGGGCTAACCGTCCAGGTAGTTAAATAATATATGGTTGGTATTTTAAACAGAATGGAAAGAGAATTTTTTTTACCAGTAGGAAGGTCTAAGATAAAGAAGATAAGCTAGTGTGCCTAGCCTGGAGGCTTTGTATATCAAAAATGGAAGTAGAGAGAGAAAGACAGGCACACTTTTAGCATAAAAATATACAAATGTGCTGTGCTAGAACCTCTGCTAACACAGTCCTCCTATGCTATAGTGTAACTCAGGTGGTCAAAATTACTCTTAGTATATAATTACTCTTAATCGGTATATCAATTTGTGTACCGTTGTAATTGTATAATAACTCTCAGTTCGGTATTCGTATGATATAGGCCAATATGGACATCTAATAATATTGATAACATTTCTTACTTGTAAACTGGCTCCAGTCTGAAGTAATTGATTTGGCTGTTTATCCAGATGAATATCCCAATATTGGGGTGATAGTAAGTATATTCTCTATAACATTATCAGTAGTCCTCAGTAGAGGTAAAACCTAAGATAGTGTGTGTGTGTATGAGTGGATTGACATAACATATATATATATGTAATATAAAAAAATTAGTCAAAAGGGATATAATAGATACTTACAGAGTTTCGTTTCTCAAAAGTAGTCAACCGGATGTTTTGTTAATTAGTTGAAGGGCCGTTGTCTGTAGAATATATTGATTAATCATCTAAAGATAAATTGAGGTTTGCTTTTGTAGTAAGTTAAGTTGTCATATTATATTTGACCACTAGAGGACGTACCTCGAGACTGATGTAAATGTAGGTATAATATGAGCTTTTGTATTCTTTAAAGGGAGAAAACTTCAGCAGCCAAAATACTGTAATAAGATTATATGGGTTGTAACAGGATTTAAATAATTCCTTGTACTGCATTAGAATAAGTATTAAATAGTAAAAAAATAGAGAGACTAACTTAACTTTGTTGTGGTATAGTAAGGTGGATGGGCAGCAGCCAGCTAAGAAAGGACTGATGCTGATGATGGTCCATCCTTATATGGGTTAAACATTGAATGTTAGAGGAGTGCATCTGTGCAATTAAGGGTATCATGTAATTCAACCTCTCCCTTTCTACTGGTAAATACCTCTCAGCTTTTAAACATGCCATATTTCTCCCTATCCTAAAAAAAAACCCTCACTGGACCCTTCCCTACCCTCTAACTACCGTCCTATCTCCCTTCTCCCATATGTCTCCAAACTTCTTGAACGCCTTGTCTACAAAAGACTCACCCATTACCTGAGCACCAACTCTCTCCTTGACCCCCTCCAGTCTGGTTTTAGTGCTGCCCACTCCACTGAAACAGCCCTTACTAAAGTGGCCAATGACCTCATCAGAGCTAAGTCTCAAGGCAACTTTTCCCTGCTCCTTCTCCTTGATCTTTCCTCTGCTTTTGACACTGTTGATCACCCCCTCCTAATACAAATCATGTGCTCCATTGGTATCAGTGACACTGCATATACATCCTCCTCTCTGGTATTCCACTAACCCGACTCTCCTCTACAATCTATTATGAATGCTGCAGCCAGACTCATCCATCCTTCCCTCTGCTCCTCTTCCGCTGCATCTGTCTAGTTCTCTCCATTGGCTTCCATTTCACCTTAGAATCAAATTCAAGCTCCTGTGCTTTGCCTTCAAATCCCTACGCAGGTATTGTCCCACTTACATTTCTGATCTGGTAAAAAAAGTACTCCCCCAGCCGTAGATTGTAAGCTCTTTGGGGCAGGGTCCTTTCCTCCTGTATCACTTTCTGTATTAGTCTGTCATTTGCAGCCCCTATTTAATGTACAGTGCTGTGTAATATGTTGGCGCTATATAAATCCTGTTTATTTTTAATATTATTAATAATAATAATAATAATAATAATATTATTAGGGCTGGACACATCTGCTTACTTCCAATAGATGCCATAGTTGGTAGATATAAGGGATTTTATGGGAACTTCCACCCACAACCTGCGAGGTTGCGTGTGTGAAATTCCGCATACGCATAGTGATTTCTTGAGGGCAGGTGAAGTGGAACTTCCACCCTTTTTGCCAGATTAGTAACGTTTATGAATGAGAATTGAAATCCTGCCTCCTGGGAGGTTGTAGTTAACTACTTTTTGAATATTTAGTTCCTGACGCCCCCTTCACTAGCTCCTAGATCGGAACCACTTTTAGTTCTGACCTGGCTAGTCCTGAGCATCAGGAGTGAGCCCGTGCCCAAACGAGGGTGGAGGTAATCTAACACACCTGAAGCTTTAGGGCGTGACTTTACCAGTACGTCAATATTAATATGGGCACTCCTGTCCCCCGTGAGGACGGAGGACAGGAAACTGTTTTGACAGGGAATGAAAATAAATATAACATATAGCGATTCATTGCATATTTGTTGAGTGCTCATCATAAGGCAATATACAAGTCCATAATATATAACCATAATTAGCCATATTATTATGCTTTGTGAAGGTATAATATACAAAATATCACGACATATCATGATAATATAACAAGTTTACATGCATTGTAATACTGTAATACTTTGTACTGTATAATACCTCATGAAAATGATACAAACACATATCCAATATAAGGTATTTATGTAATGCCAGCACAAAAATACAGTTAATTGAGCCATTATATTATCATATCCAGCATATAACAAAGTTACATGTGTTGTGATACTCATACTTTGTATTGTATAGTACCTCATAAAAATGATACATATATACAGTATTTATGTAATAACAATATGGAAATACACTTAATTGAGTTGGGATTGTATTGTCATATCCAGCATATAACGGTCCCATAATCATAGGCTTAGTGACAATAAATTATATAAGATGATAAGGAATATATATATACAGAAATCATCAAAAGGAGTTTAAAGAGGTTCCCTTATGGATAAAATGGTGTCAAGAACATTAATTAGGAGGGTGTTGGTGTGTGTTCTAGTATGTTACATAAAACTTGTATACATTTTATAGAAAAGGTTTAAATAGGAGGACATCATTTAAGCCCGGTGGATTTATAGGATTAAGCAAAAAGATCCATCTTGTTTCCCATTTTAACAGGGTTTTGTCATTGTCACCACCTCTAGGGTTAGGTGAGACTTTTTTTTAATGCTGAAAATGAAATACTGGTTCTGTCAAAATTATTTATTGTGCCGACATAATAGCTGATAGGTGTTAACATTCTGCCATTATTAATTGTATATACATGTTCATAGATTCTTTCTGAAAAAGTCTCTTTTTAGTCTTTCCCACAAAATAGCAGCCACATTTACATGTGATAAGGTAAACAACCCCAGTGGATGCACAGTCACGTGATGCTGAATTTTATGTGGGTTGTTATTGGGGAGTAGGGTGAGTCTATCTTCCTTTATCCATTGGCATTGTGAGCATTTGCCACATCAGTATGTACCCAGTGTCAATCTAGATGTTTTTGAAGGTATATTCTCATGGTAATGGCTTAACATCAGGGTGTCTTTTAATGATGGGTATTTACGAATGTAATACTGGGTTTTGGTGGCAGGAATTTTGCTGTATTTGGATCTCCTAGTAAAATATGCCAGTACTTGGTAATCACCCTTAATATTTCTTCTGATGTAGGTTTTTTGTTTTTGAATAATAGTTTGTAACGTTGGGACGTTTTTTGCTTTGTGGTATGCTTTTTTGAGTAGTTTCTTACTGTATCTTCTTGGTAATAGTCTAGTCCCAAGGCCTTTAAATTCTTTATAAAAGTCTACCTCATCAGTGCAGTTCCTCCTAAATCTGGGATATTGGCTTAGGGTAATTTTTCTTTTCTTTTAAAGGGATTAGATGTGCACTTGCTGCATGTAAGATGGTATTGCCTGTGTTCTCTTTTCTGAAAAGCGTAGTGCTTACTTAATGTAAGTATCCAGGAAGGGTATTTTGCTTTTACTGTAATCCATCGTAAATTTGAGATTATACATATTGTTCTGAAGTTTAGAAAAGAAATCATTAAGGGATGATACAAAACCTGCCCAAAATATGACAATGATGTCTATATACCTCTTCCAAATGCTGATAAATTGTCAGTAAGTGCGTAATTCAGGATTTAAAAATAGGTAGTTCTCCCAGTTTGCTAAGTAGATGTTCGCATTGGAGGGGGCACGTCGTGTGCCCATTGCGACCCCTTGAATTTGGAGGTACAGTTGATTCTTGAAAGGGAATATGTTCCTACGAATAATGAATATATTCTACGAATAATATCTATTCCCTTATAGTGAGGGATGCTGCAATATAGTGCCTCAACATTGATGGTAACTAATAATGAATTGGGGGGAGGGGGGGGTATGTGTAAATTAGATGTGAACTTTAAAAGCTCAATCGTGTTTTTCGAATAGGAAGGTAAATGTACTGCTAATGGCCTCAGGTAGGAATCCACTACTTCACTTGCATTAGAGGCTATGAATCCTATCCCTGAGATTATAGGGCGACCTAATGGATTTTGTATGTACTTTTGGGAGGAAGTAAAAAGTGGGGGTAATTGGGTATTTGGTATAAAGGTAATTTTTTAATCAATAGTTCCCTGCGTGTAAGCTTTGGTAATGAGTGAATAGTACTGGGCATAAAAGAGGTTGATACTGTTGTTTGGAACTGCTTTGTACCAGTATTAGTTATGCAGAATTTTATAACATACTAGCTGATAACCCGGCTTTGCCCGGGTATTTTTTTATTGCAATCTTATATTATACAGGAAAAGGAATCAAATAAAGCTATAGTGATTTTCTTGACTACAGTGTTGTTTCATTTTTTTGCCTTTGATTGCACTCGGCCAATTGTCTTATGTTTTCTCAAAGGCATTATTACAGGCCAGAAATTTGTAAAAGAGTCCAAAAAATGTAAAAATATAAGCAAAAGGCACACGGTCACTGAACAAAACATACAAACATACATTTATACATGCAAATATACCTCTGACATGAGTCTGAGTCATATGTCTAGCAAGTTTGGTTTAAATGTCTCGATGTGTTTCCTAGTGATTACATACACACATACACACATACATACATACATACCATTTTATATATATAGATTTATATAGTTCTGACATATACCATAGTGCTGTACAATGAAACACTGAGCTAGATCCATCAGTCTCTGTACAAAGGAGCTGACACTCTAATTTCCCCCACAGTCACACACTAATATTATACATTTATATACCTCTGACATATACCACAGCGCTGTACAAAGATCAGCAGTGTCATATGTCGAGCAAGTTTGGTTTAAATGTCCCTATGCATTTCCGAGTGATGGCGGAACATAGCAGTTTGGTTGAAATGTCTTTATGCATTTCCTAGTGATGACATACACACATCCAAATATAGCTCTGACATATAGCACAGCACTCCACTGTTTTCGAGTGATGGTGGAACATACATACACACATACATCCGATTTTTTATATATATAGATACATACATGCATAATTCCAAATATAGCTCTCACAAATAGCACAGCGCTGTACAAAGATGACAGGTGCACTCACATGAGTCTCAGTCATATGTATGACAAGTTTGGTTAAAAAGAGTGATGGTGGAACATACATACACACATACATACAATTTTTTATATATAGATTGGTTCGTATTTGGAATGGTCTAAGATCACAATATTGCCTCCTTTGGTTTAATAACAATCTGTTTGTTCTTTTTAAGGTTGTTTAAGGCTTAACGGGAAATATGACTCATATTTGCAGGCTAACCCCTAGATTCAGAAGTCAGATTTCTAATTTCATGGGTGATGAGATTCTTGAAAGTTTGAACATGAGGAAATAGGGTTATTAAAGGAAAAATGTGGACTTCTCTCACCTTCAGGGGATATAAGTTATTTGGTTAATCCCGCTTGTAGGGGGGGGGAGGGGGGGTGCATCACTGGGACCTCTTTAGATTCTGTTTCATTCTCTTCAAGGAGTTTATGTAAGATTTTAAGGTTCTTGAAATCTTGGGTAATTAAAGGCTAAATTCACACGGCAGTGGAAATTTTGGTGGTGGTTGTGATTTGTCAAACATTACTTTAAGGTTCCGTGCAAATCCTTGTAAATCCTTAACTTCTTCAAACTTATCCAAGTCAGAGAAGGGATAGAATGACAGTCCCAGTTTTAATAATTTTGATTCTTCTTCAGTAAGCATGTATGAGGACAAGTTAATAATTTCTAATTCTCGTCTTGCATGGGCATTTTTAATAGATACTTGTCCTTTGGTCCTTGTATTGGTAGCGATGATGGAAGAGGTGGAGGATGTAAAGTCTCGAGATACGTCCTCTAGTGATTTATTGTAATAGGACAACTTAACACAAAAAGCTAGTAGTAGTAACCTAACCTACTACAAACACCTATTTAAATGCTATACAAGAAACGATTAACATCCTGTTACAACCTATATACTCTTGTTACAGTAATCTGGCTGCTGACATTCTCCCTTTGAAGAATACAAAAACTTGTTTTATAACTATATTTACATCAGTCTCGAAGTACATCATCTAGTGGTTAAATATAATATGACAAATCAACTTACTACAAAAGCAAACCTCAGTTTATCCTTAGATGATTAATCAATATATTCTACAGGCAACAGCCCTTCAACTAATTAACATAACATCCAGTTGGCTACTTTTGAGACACACCACATTAGAAACCAAACCCCAGTAAGTATCTATAATATCCCTTTTGACTAATATCCCTTTTGACTAATTGTTTATATAATATAATATATATAATACATGGGATCTGTCAATCTCTCATACACTCATACATGTCTCATACACACACACTATCTTAGGTGGTAATATTGGGATATTCATCTAGATAAACAGCCAAATCAATTACTTCAGACTGTAGCCAGTTTACAAGTAAGAAATGTTATCAATATTATTAGATGTCCTTATTGCCCATATCATACGAATACCGAACTGAGAGTTAATATACAATTACAACGGTACACAAATTGATATACTGATTAAGAGTAATTATATGCTAATAGTAACTATACATTTCTTTTGTTTAAGACCCTTAATAAAAACTGGTAGTTGGCTATTTCAAACTATATTATTCAATGTGGTCTCTGAGAGATATTATCGACAGACACAAGTAAGTGTACTATTTTTTATCCTATATTACCACTCGATCCCATCTCCTTTAGATAGACATATTGGATATGAGACCATAGATATGCATTGTATATGTATTTCAATATATTTGAATGCAATAGGTTGATAAATTATGTATAATGATATTTACTGTATTTTATATGTCACTCTAGTTCCGAGTTCTCAAACCCCCTGAGGAAGTCCTACATGGGCAAAATGCATCGGGAACCGAGAATATTCATTTATGTAAGTCTGTCCATTTATGCATAATAATGATTTTGACCACCTGAGTTACACTATTCCAGGGGTGCCCAACAGGTGGATTGCAATCTACTGGTAGATCACAAAGGCAAAACGAGTAGATCGCAAAGCCCTGCATTTCAAATTAAACTCTACCGAGCACAGGAGTTATTAAATCCAAGTTGTTATTGATGGAAGATCATTTTGACTTGGTCTTTTTAAAAGTAGCTTGCAAGCCAAAAAAGTGTGGGCATCCTTACACTATAGCATAGGAGGACTGTGTTGGCAGAGGTTCTAGCACAGCAGAGCTATGTTTAATATAGATCACAACTATTATTACTAAATAAACATTTGTATATTTTTATGCTAAAACTGTGCCTAAAAAAGCCTGTCTGTCTCTCTCTACTTCCATGTTTGATATACTATTTTAAACAATTTTAGGTACTAAGATGGGAATTACAAGAATCAGAAATATGCAGTGTTATTAAATGGAAGGAAGGGGGGTTGAGGGAGAGGGGATAAAAAAAAGGCAAGAGATTCATGGTCCTACGGCTACAGAAAGCTAAACGGATGCCCCCAGGATATGTAATTGTTGAGCTTGACAATGCCTGAATAGACATGGTGGAGGGGAAAATGTGTTCATTATTGCCATAAAAATAAGCATAAACCTCATAAACACACAGAACACAGATTAAAGATGAGATTGATTTACTAAAAGAGTTAAGAATCTTCATTCATATATATATATATATATATATATATATATATATAAACACACACACACACACACACACACACGTAGTCCCCGGATTAAGGACATCCAACATATGGACGCCTCCTAGATACAAGGCTTCCCTGCTCTGTGCAAGACAGAGGCTTGGAGGGGGGAGGGGGCAGTATGCATGAGTTGCAGAAGAAATCTTTTGTTAAGGTTGTGGGTGATCATAGGAGGGTGAGCTCTTTCTGCAGCCTCTTGTAACTCTTTAATGACAAGACAAAATTTGCAGTTGTTTCCTTTTGCATATCAAAGTACAGCTTGCTCCAGAAGTTAATGAATGTCTAGGCTCCATAAAGATTTTTTTTTTGCTTTGTTTGTGATTAGCTCACAGTGAGGATTTATACAGTAACTGACACCACGCTGCCTAATAATATGTTGAGACAAACATTTGTCCTAATTGCATTTATTAAAATATTGTACCTGTTCCGACAAATTCAACTTAAGAACAAACATACAGTTCCTATCTTGTATGTAATCCAGGGACTACCTGTTTATATATATATTTATATATATATATATATATATATATATACGGTGTATATATATATATATTTTTTTTTTTTTCAGTTAACTCGGTAAGTGAAAAGCAAATCCTTGTTTACTTTAAATACTCTAAATACTCTACTTTTTAGATCATTGAATAGGTAAATATTTACACATATTTTGGGTGGTGATCAACTGAGTTTTCAGAGGCAACCAGAAGTGTTTGTTTTCCCTAAAGAATGGATAAATTCTATTAAAAATCCTAAAGGGGTGTGTTACTGAACTTTGCGCATTGCTCTGTCTTTTGTACTTTTTGTTTAAATCAGCCCAATAGACAAGCACTTATCTGACATATTTTTAGTAGTTACTAAATGCTGAAGTACATGGATATCAATACTTCCTAAACTGGTATTGATATGTTTAGCTGAACTGAATACTTTTCAGTGATTACAGCAATTTAAACTTAAAACAAGTACAAATTAACTAAAAGCTCTCTATACACAAGTGGATTATCTGCAGAGAAAAGAAAAGAGGCTTTTTTTAGACCTCAACAACTTTTAAGGCTGGCATGCATATGTATATATGAAAAAAGAATGCATAATGTTTGATATAAAGTTTCATTATTTCAAGGAGAAAGGCATTAGCTCACTTTTTGTAATTGTTTTTAGTCAGGTAAATATGGAATACAGTTTGTAAATAATTCATATATACCACTTAAAGTTTAAGGTTACTTTTCAGCATTTTTGCATGTACTGAAAATACAAAAAAGAAAATAACTAATTGACTAAAAAATAAATTACCCAAATACAAATAAACAAGTCAGAGAAGGGATTTGGGTGCCCCCAGAATGACAGTAACAGTGCAGAACATGTAAAACATGTAGAACATGTAAACTAAGCTTGGCTGATTGTAGTGTCACTTTAAGCAGGGGAAGGGGTGGATTACCAACACAGTACAAAAGGAAGTTGGGTTTGATGGCAATGGCAAGGAGAGTAAAAATATAGCCCTGGCCTTTCCCTTTAGAAAGTCCACAATGCTCTACAAAATAAATGGAATAGAAGCACACTGAATAAAGGAATATTTTTAAAAACAATATTTAAAAAA
>NC_092858.1:50825125-50834527 GCF_032062135.1 Pyxicephalus adspersus | reverse complement strand
GCTGCAGGAAATTCAAATAATTTTGTATTGGATTCAATACAAAATAGCGGTATTGAGTCAAATACAAAGAAATCTTAATATATGTATAATATATATATATAATTATATATGCTACTGTACAGTTACATGTATCACTATTTTTTTATATTTGAACAGATTTTTGTGTTTTTTTATTTAAAGTTTATGATTACATTTATTAAATATTAGACATATTTCAGTGAGTTATGCCTAAGAATTATAGGCCTACAATGTAAAATAAATTTCCATGCTAAAAATGGAACACATTTTGCGTGGAAATACCGACAGAATTAGAACGCTACGGGGGTTAATATTAGTGTATAAAGTAAGACACGATTCCAAACAAATTATTGAGTTTACAAATTTGTTTGTAAAAAGGATTCTTTGTCAACCCTCATAGTGTTTTGTGAACATTTGGATGAAGATAAACCTTTATTCAGGGAAAAAGTTCATTAAATGAATGGGTCACTGGGTCATCATTATACTGCTGCAATGTAAACACATATTTGGTATGAATAGTCTTCCTTCTGCTTTTTTGACAAGTTTGAAAACTGCACCGATAATATTTTGTGCTTCTAATACACTTGTCCTGTTAATAATATGCTTGCTGCTACCATCATTATGTAAATGTATATCAAACACTTTAGTTGTATAGACCAGCTATCTCTTACAGTTATCTGTGCTTATAATAAAGATAAAGAATGTCAGATAACATTTATATATACATGTAAGTGCCTACTAATACATTTAGGAGATTTACTAATTTTTTTTCACACAGCAAGGCAGTGTAAACGGGTAAAATGAGATTCCAATACAGATTTTACCATAAGATTTAAATAATAAATCCATACCCCACTGTGGCACTGTGGCATGATAAAACATCCCTACGACCATTTTTCAAAAGTTCCAAATATAAGGATAAAATAAAAAAGTAACCTTTTTAGTGGGACTTCTCCCACACAGCACTGATGGTGCCGACATTGCAATTGTTGTGAGGCCTATACCTGTGCCTCCAGGACCCTGTGTAGATAACTGGACCTGGTTTGTTTGCAAGAAAAAGCCAGGGAGTTAGGTCTTTAGCTACAAAGGACTTAGAAAGGACAACTAATTAGGATGCTTAGAGGAGTTTGCCAGCAAGAAAGGTTGGGTGCTCACCCAGTCCAGTTAGCATGCAGAGAAGAAGTACCAGAGCGCCCCGAGATTACAAGTAAGAGTCAGTGGGTTATTTGGTAGGAGGAGGATGGGTATTTTGGGGGAGGATACCACACTCTCTCTGTGCTTTTACTTTGTTACTTTCATGTATTTAAACTTTCCAATCAATTAACTCATTTTCCTTCATTCTAGAAGACTGTAGATTTTAAGTTCTGTATTCCGCACTCTATGTTATTGGTATTTTTAACACTAACGTCTGAACTGGACATAGTAGTCTAAATGCAGTTTAACTACAGGTCTATATTCAGAATCAGGAGCCCCTTTTACCTGCTGATGAGCTTTATAGTTATATACCTCATACTTCTACCTGCTTTTTGAACTGCCACGCCATGCTGTTTGCTCATTTTGCAATTACCTAAAGTCACCCCCAGCTCTCTCTAGTTCTGACCAAAACCATACCCCAATATTATACTCCATTACAAGAATTATTTCTCAAGTGAACTGCAGTTTCTACTGCTTTAAGTGGTCTTCTAGCAATGCCAAATCATTTTCAATGTTACAAGCACCTTTAGAAATACCAAATCTGTTGCACATATTCGTGTTTCCAGCAAAGAGACAAATCTTGCCCACTTAACCTCCAGTTATAAAATGTACAAAGAGATTATATTTATATAAAAAAATAAATGCTGTTGTTTGTCAAATAGCAATACAATGTAAAAGCAATAGCAGTAAGACAGATTTTGAGAGCGAATAACTATAACAATCCCAGCTTTACTTTTTGCTTTGCGATTAAAGTGGCAAATATTGGTTGCAAACACAAACCACAAATCATTTGCTAAAAAGGGAAGAAGCCTCATTTCCACTAATTATATGCCTCATTCTGTCTGAAACTTGCTTTATAAATCTCTAGATTCAGCTATTTTCCCTTATTGTCTCATCTTTATCTTTTTTTCTATAAAGACAAATTTGTAATGCGGAAACAAAGAAGCCCAGCAAAGGTTAACACAACTGTAAACAATTTGAATGAAACTGACAATAAAGTACATTGTACATAAACCAATTGTTGCTCTGAGCACAAAACTTGAAGCCTCAAGGCTTCAGTATAAACCGCAGAAGGTGCTTACCTCTGCTTTCTTTACACCCTGTGGGTTTGTATTTTCTTCTTGTTTCACTGAATTTGACTTTCCTCTGGGAAGTTTAAACACACAGAAAATCTGTTTTCCAGAGTAAAATAGAATACTCTATGGACATAATCTCTGTGGTAGTGTTAAACTTTATTTTCCAACATTTTATTCTACACAATACACAGTACATACAGAAACTACTGCACAGAAAATTGCTATTATAACAATTAGGTCCATGTTGTCAAATATGTTTAGTTATTTCAGAGTATCACATGTGTAACATAATGTTTAGAATATTGTATGCGTGTGCGTTAAATTGTATTTATTTTACTAGTTTTTGTTTTGTTTTAAGGATTAATTTTAATGGAAAAAGAAAAAAAAAATACAAAAACAAACTGAAGCATTCACTGCAAACATTTCTGTGCATTCAAGAAGAGTAATAACAAACTATTGAAAAAACATTACCAAAAGACTTATTTCTAAAACTGCAGAGGGCTTTACAAATCTGCATATTGCTTATTTAGGAAATCCAAAATAAGCAGAGCTCTGCACAATACATTGGGCCTGATTTATTGAAGCTCTCCAAGGATCAGGTCCAGGATTGAAAAGATTTGCTAATAAAGAGCAAATTAGTTTTAAGAAATCTATTCCAAGTTTGCTGGATCACCCAGGTTTACTGATGAAAGTGTTATTGAAGCTCTCCAGCCTCCAGAGCTTTAATAAATCAGGCCCATAGAATGAAAAAAGTGTTGGGAGGGAGCCTGGTCACAGACCTTTCAAACTCATGTAACAGGCTGCATGGTCATGGGTACAATTTTTTCACAGATAGTGAAACCCTTTTGTGACTCTGAAATGATGTCTAAATGTGATTATTGAATTGCTTTATGCAAGCATCTGAGTGTGCTTATGATTACCTAGTTCTCCAGATTTGCTTTTATGCCTAGATCCCTCTCAGTTGTTTCCCCTTATGAATGCACCTGCAACTCTTAGATTTACTACAGCATTTTATGAAGTGCCAATAAAATGCAGGCGCAGTGAGAAGTAAACAATGCAGTGTCTGCCAGGTAAAGATATCAGTTCTCAGTTATAAATCAGCATCATGATGTCCAGTAATTTTTAAACATTCATGATTAAAGAGCAATTAAGCTTGGTGGTTGCAATTGCCAATTGTTTGGCACAAAATATTTGTACATTGGTTTATGAAAGCCAAATTTTCATTTCAATGTGCACAAACAAAATAAAATCCCCAACTGTTCTTAAATATGAAATATGAGGTTGTGTCAAGTAAATAGATGCAAGTTATGTTAACCCTCAAAATTGTGTGAGCCCACAAAATGGCAAATAACTATGGTATCCAGGTAAACTCTATATTGTATGGGAATAAGGGTGGGGGCAGGATTATTGTTGGTTTTCTTCCACATGATCCAGTATATGGTGAAGAACACCAGCAACATGTTTTATGAAAATAAAAAAATTATTACAAGCAATACCCTCTCCTTTCAGAGTATCCCTATGGGGACTACATTCTGAGTTTGTTCTCTATGGACTTGTTCTTATGGACTTGTTCCTTATCATTATCATTAAGGTAAACAAAACTGGAAACCTAAGGAACTATAAAAAAAAAACAAATGTGATCTAAGGTTAGTGGGTTGCAAACCCCAGTAAATGTGCTCTAATAGGCTAAAAATGGGATATCACTTTACAATAATTAAATTGCGGTGGGTCTCAACCATGGTGGCACTCGATATATGATGGCACTAGATATGGAGATGGGCATGCTAAATGACTAATTGCTAAACGACTAACTCTCCGCACAACACATTTAAGGTACTTTGTTATACTGCTTAGAGCACTTTTTTGCAAAACATAAATTGAAGTTCTCATGAAGTGGTTATTAATGTTTTTTTTTTATGTACTACCAAACATGTAAAACATGATGATGATGGATAAATTAAGGTGCTATTGTCTTTATGTCAATTTGGTGATTGGTGCATATGACAGCCTGATTTCCATGGCCACTGGTCTTTCCCTCACCGCTGATTTTAAAAGAGAGTGTTGCTGAAAATACAAGCATCCGGTGTTGTGTAATAATTTAAATATAATGTATTTTTGCTGTGGACACAGTAACATTTTGTGTCATGGTAAAATGAACATGAAAATAATGTAATTTTCCTTATGGTTGTAGATTCTCTCTCCTCTTCTCTCCTGAGGAAGTGGATATTTCCACGAAACACTTAGAGAACAAACTCAGAATGTATTCCCCATAGGGATACTCGTAAAGGAGTGGTTATTGCTTGTAATAATGGTTTTACGGTGTTTTGTGTACTTGGAATGAACAATTTTAATGTAAGTATTGATAAAATTTTGTTATTTTCTTAATACATGTTGGTATTTACCTAAAAAATCCCGCTACAAAAATGGGTGTCCTTCACCGTATACTTTTCTCTATGGTTTATTAGGGATGCGGCCTGTGTGAGATAAAAAAAAACACGTGAAAGGAAGGAAAAATAGGTGGAAGTCCCTTTTACTATAGCCATTTGTTAACAGATTCTACAAATTTGAACAACCCAATTGGCACTTTATTTACGGAGTCATGGACTGTGTCATTGTAGTGGCACTACTCAGCAAGTTAGATTGTGTGGTCAGCATTCCTATTACATTTACATAACTGATGTGATTGATCACGCAGTGCCTTGGAGGGGACATAAAAAAAAAGAGGATTTGTCAGTTGGGAAGGGGACTGCCATCACAGAGAGTAACAAAAACTGCCCAACTTATACTAGTAACAGATTTCAACATATATGTAATTTTTTGCCTTTAAAATATGATTCTGACAACCATTAATGTGAGCTAGCAACTGGGTAAAGCAGAAAATGTATAGGAGTATATGACATTGACCCAACAATTTAAAGAATCTCCCAGGTCCATGTGTTTTAAATGATTCACTGCTTTTAAAAAAAGACCTCATTCATTTTTAGCTGAGATACAATAATGGTTTGTGAGATAAAATACCCATATATGAGAAACTGGTGTCTTAAAGAGTTCAATACCACTTTTATGTGAGAATAATGATTCCATTTATATACAACCATGTTTGATTCAACATTATTGAAGCATTTATTATCTTTATACTTGACAGACGTTCTAAATCAAGTGCACAGTTGCAGCATTTTTCACTACATATTTAAATCTTTTAAAATCATAAAAAACTATTGTAAATGCTAGCTAGGGTATTTGGTTACCCTTATCTTCATTAGTTGGTAGACAAAGTTATTCTTATTTTCCAGAGATGCAGGAACACAAAAACGAATTTTACTGTGAAAACATATAGAGAAGCCATACATTACTCCTATTCTTTACTCTTCAATACTCAATTTACTGTAAAACTTGTGCAGCAAATACTTAGCAAATTATCCTTGAAGATCAAAATACTGACAAAAATACTGATGATGTCCCCCCCCTTTTGTTTTTATGAAGCCCAGAACCTCTTCGATACCTGCGCCTTGTATTCTTAGAGGCTTCAGGCTGATTTTTCTGAAGGGGCTTTTCCTACAATGAAAAAAAAGGCCAATCTTATGCACGGGCAGTGAGATTGGCAGTGTCTTTTATTACATTTACAGGAGGATAAATCTGCGCAGTACAAGATCAGGTGACGTAGGCAGAAGCAGGAAGACGAAGGAAGAAGCTAGCGGCATCTGGTGGTTCCTCTGCATCCGGATGAAAGAAGAATCCAGGATAACTCGGGACTGACATGGAAGTTAGGTGTGGAGTGGTCAAGGGCTCTGCCATTTTTTTATTTTCATGAAAACTCTGCTTTCACCAAGTACTATGCTTCCTAATATTACTTACCCCTCCTAACTTAAATATCTTATCTCACTCAAATATAGAAAATAAACTGTTTACCAATAATGCACTTTTTTCCCTTTCTCTTTTTTATTTCTTTTGCAAAAATTAATTCTCTCTTACCCTAGTCACTTGAGCAGAGATCCACTCCATTTTCTAGCTACAGACTGATGTACACGTTTGCCACTGGCAGCTTGTACTGAAACTTTAATCTCAGGCAACCAACTTGGATTCGTTCCTGGTTGAGAGAGGCTATCAAACAAATCTGTACAAATAAATATCTTCATCATCTTGAAGCCTTCTTATGATTCACTGATTCAAGATAAGTCTAGCTGAAAAGATGTAGGCTTCAGCTTCTGCTCACTGGTAAGGTCAACAGCATCCTTTCCAAAAACTTTTAGTGAATGATGCTGTATAGAGTCATTTTTCCACATTTATTTTCATACTCACATTGGAACTATCCTTCACTTATAATCATGAACAAAGTTATATTCATAGAGGACATACTAGATAACATAGAACACATACTTTCATACTGCTTTTTTCAATATTATATTTCTTCACTCAGCCATCACAGTCCTATAGCTGTTCTTAAACTGAACACTTAAACCTTAATTTCATTTGAACTCCATAGTCTTATATCAGTCCCAGTGACTGATTTGTCACTGATTAAAGTTAAATCACTAAAGCGATTAAAATGGTTTACATTTTATTTGTACAAAACTAATAGTTCATAGTCATAATAGTTTACATTTTTTCTTTATTTTCAAGACTAGCTGCAACAATGTATATCAAGGTATTTCCCAGTCTGGGTTTTAAAGTAGGTATTTGAAATCCCTATAAATGTATACCATGACCTTAGTGCTGAAAAAGGGACATATCTCTTTACTAAAACATAGATTGATAGACTACATATAAACTACATCCTTATTGCCTGGAAATAGGTTGGAACTACTGTATACTTAATATATTCCTCAGAGGTATAACTCTGAAGATGATATGCTTAGCCTATGGATTATCCTTATGGAAATAACTTTAGAAGCTTCACATAGCAAGCCTTCCCTTGCTTTTCAAAATGTCAAGGTTTCCACAGGCAGGTAGTACAGGATGACCCAAGGCATGGAGTCTAAGTGACACCAGGTATTCACAAGGGCACCCCGCAAGGGGTGATAGGCAAGTAACCTGGAGGCCACCAGACTTTTTGCTGCTAGGGGTCACCAGGTTGCTACCCCTGGGATCACCCTACCTGAGGAGGAGAACTGGAGTGGCCTTGATGTGGAGACAGGTGGCAAACAAAAGGAGTAGATTCCAGGCACAGGTCTGGGCAGGAGGCAACAAGCTTAGTCAGAGTCCAGGCATGGGTCAGGGCAGGCAGCAAGCAGGCGTAGTCAGAGTCCAGGAATGAGCTAGGGCAGGCAGCAAGCAGGTGTAGTCAGAGTCCAGGCATGGGTCAGGGCAGGTGGAAAGCAGGAGTAATCAAAGTCCAGGCACTGGTCAGATTAGGAATAGCACAACACAGAGTAGCAAGGAAGCTGGTGCAAAGTGACAGCAGCAGCCTCCTTTACTGCCGAGACTAAATAGCCTTCTATGTGAGCAAGACTTCCCACTGACATGTGAGACCATGAAGTGCTGCATGCTAACTCAGAGACAGAGAGAGGTGGCAGGACACCACAGGGTGGTTTAGTTGGGAGCGCCGGGGGAACTGACAGGTATTGTGACAGATAAAGATGTCTCCCAAGTTATACAAATGCAATTTCCTTACACTTACATAGTTAAAGAGGACGTAACTATAAAAACTGTGAAGGGAAAAAAAGAGAAGAAAGGGAAAACCTGTATTGCTTCACTGCAGCTGTTTTAACCAGTACTAGTCTCTCTTGCCTATTTCCACATTGCGTCTTTGGGAGCCATATTGGTGATGGCAACGTTTTGCTTGTCATAGCTACTTTCCTGTTGACTAGTTATCTAGTGACTGGTAAAGGAATATTCAAGCAATGTAAGCACTGAGAGGTGCAGATATCAAAGTGTATGAATGAAGCAAAAACAGGGAGATGTTTGCCTACAGATCCACAGTACTGTAATCCAGAAATCTTATTCGAAATCTTCCATGATCTGAGAAGCATTGTGCCTTAGATGTATGAAGCTCAATAAACACAAGCGCCTTGGCATAGAAAGTGTACTCTGAATTTTTCTGGGCCAGTCTCTCAATTTTTATATTTTTTGCCACTGTTGAGCAGACATCAGTGTAGAATGGTGTAGAATGTGGCTTAGGAACCTGTGTGGTTCAGGTGATATTCAAATCCATTAGTATAGAATAGTTGAACAAAATAGTAAACATTTCTACCTGAGTCTGTCCGTAAGTAGTAAAAAGTGAGCACTAGCAGATTTATTATTTTCCAAGACTGGAGAAGATAGACTATGAGAAAACCTGGGTGAACCAGCAAACCTGGAATGGATTTCTTGAAAATAATTAGCTAATAGTTGACAAACCTTTTCACTCTTGGTGCAGATCTGTTCCAGGGTTTCTTAACACCCATGATATCCCATGACAATCTGTCTTCCCCAATCTTTGAATACTCTATTAAGTCTGGGCCAATCTGTGTTCTTGGGTGCATTTGAATTACTATTCTTTGTGGAGTGGGACGTAACTGTTCAACATTTCTTCAGGATCTCTTCAGAAGTACATAATGCACATAAAGTCTTTTCTATAATAAAGGTCAGTTTGCATCTGGAAAGTGAATTTTATCAAATATGCAAACTTTTGTAATATAATATTTGTTATGTTATGCTTTTTTAACAGGCTGACAATGCTTTCAATGCCAAGCACCAAAATGACGATTTTTGAATAAAGTATGTAAAAAGTACTAAGGCAGTCAGAATAAAGCTAGTCTGTGCAAAGCTTAAAAAAACAAAAAAAACATCAGGAACAGTCCTGCAGAAAATATCCCTCAAGACCTCTTCCAGCCAACTGAGTATGCACTGAAAAGCGTTTACATGAATATGTAAAATGTATATGTAAAACATATCCTAATTAATGTAACCTTACACAGCAACAAAAGAGCTCCAAGGAATCATGGTAGACATACTAAAGAAAAGATGAGCTGCATTTACCAATTCATTTATGTTTATTCATTGTTTAAAAGTTTGGTAATCTTATTTCTATATCAAAGCTTTGATAACATTTTGTCCAAATGAATAAACCTAAAAGAAACATGAATAAATGGACAAAGTCCTTTTTTAAGCAAAACAGGTTTAAAGCAGGTCGAAG
>NC_092858.1:50805524-50824571 GCF_032062135.1 Pyxicephalus adspersus | reverse complement strand
AGACCTTTAATGGCAGATATGGGCATCCTCCATAAAGAGACAAAAGGGTATAGCAAGGGAAAAAAGAATTGTTGGGTCTGCCATGTACCATCATTTGCTGAGACAGATAAAAGCTGATTATATTTTTGGTACTTGCTGGCTAGCCATATTCCAAATGTGTATGTATATATATATATATATATATATATATATATATATATATAGAGCTATATAATGATATTGTGTACTAAAAAGATACTCCAACACATAATTTTGCTCTCTTGCACGATTGACTTAGTAAGTGTAAAAATTGATGACAGGGTTCACATCATTGTTGCTTCAATTAATCCAGGCAATTAGACCCATAGGTAATAAAGACTTGATTAAAGACTTAAAGGCTCACTTGTGTTGCTTTTTCAGAACAGATAACCTTAGTGTACATGATCTAGACAAAGACAGGTTCACTTTAACAAAATTTGGATAAGGAATATCTCATAATAATATTAATTATGAAATCAATAATAATAATTGAGAATTTCAATGCAGGACAATCTCCAACCCAGTAATACAATTATTAGGTTTGTCCACCTTAAAACGAATTAAATAAATGAGCAAGAATTACCAACTGAGAGTATAAAAAATGATGTAATGTAAACAATTGTGAAAAAAGAAAATAAGCCTATATGATAAATTAATAATCTATGGCTGTTTTGTATCTTTCATATACTTGGCAACTTTTGCAAACACTTTTTCACACTATATGCTGACCTTGGAGCAAGTGACCTGAAAGTAGGACTCAAGTTCAAATAGTCAGCCTACATCTATCACTTTCATTTCCACTGCTTGGAAATCTTTGAAGCTGATAATTGCTTAAAGTACAGATAAAAGTGGATCTTTCATCAGAATAAAGTAATCTACATACATTTTACATGTTTTTACCAGTCCCATCTTTTTGCTCATCATGGGTCTTTTAAATTCTTGTACGCATCAATAGTATTAGCCTTCCTGAATTTTAAACAGAATATTCTAGGTCAATTAAAAAGAAAGATAAACCAGCATGAATAATTTCTACATGAGTTCAGAATGTATGCATTCATTTTCTTTACCTTAAAACTCCTGTAATAAATTAATTTAGCGTAAATTAATTTTAGTGATATACATGATGATGTTTTCTAACCTTGTAAAGCTGTGTTCTTTAACTCATATTATAATCTTTTGGGAGTTATTGTATGGCCGTGAGTTAAGTGGGATTTTACAGAAGATGAATGTAACTCTTATTGAAATGTATTTATTTGCAGACACAATCAGGGCATGCCTTGTAAAGCAGATCTAAGGGTTCATTAGGTAATAATAGACCTAAATAACATTTTAGATTGACTCAACATGTAAATTCATTACACAATGCATGTTGTGATATGAATTAGTAGTTATTGAAAAACTATCAATGTTGCTTTTTTTCCTGTATTTTTACCTGACAAATGTATGAGGGCAATTTTCCATTTTTCTACACAATGCATACTGCAGGCTTTCACATTGCTACCCAAGCTTTCAACAAATCTTTTACCATGAAACCAGTCATAATTGATTCCTATAACCCAGCCGTCCTCTAGAACTAATATTAGTGCACAAGCCTATTGTGCAATGTGTTTGTATTTTATTTACTGTATACAACTTTTATATTATAGTATGAATGGTGTACAGCCCTGTCCTTCTTCACAGCTTAGAAGCAAACCTGCAGATTCAAATATAAACATTTTAAATGTGTATGTCTGTGTAGCACTCACCCCCACAGGAGTGGCTGAATTTTACCCAGGTTCTAGTCTCATGTGGTGCAAGGCATAACTCAAGCTCAGTCCATCTTTGGTATATGAGTTTTTATTTGCAAAACCCAATGATAGGAGAGAGAGTTAGGGTATTCATAGTTTTCAATTCACATTAAATCAGCCCACAGATCCAAACACACAAGAGAAACTCTTTTCTCTGGAGTAAGTCACTCTGTAAGAAAGTCTCACTCCTGAACTAAGAACTCTTGGGCTTCTCTGGAGTAAGTCACTCTGTAAGAAAGTCTCACTCCTGAATTAGGAACTCTTGGGCTCCTGTCATAAAGTACATTCCTGTATGTACATTGCACTGAAGACCTCCCTTGTTTTCCCCAGCAGTTCATCACCTGGACCCTGACCAAGGGGGAGCAGGGCCAGCCAGCCCACACACCAGAGCCACAACTTTCAATGTCCAGGGAAACCCTGTAAATCTCCTTTTCAAGGTATTTATTCATTTTGAAACTCACACCCAAATGAGTATCAAATTTGCCTATTGCTTTATAGACTGTCATACTTCAGTCAGTGCTAGGCTCCCACCTCACCTGGCTTCATCCCGGCTACAGGAGGCAGCCAACATCACTCCCTAAAGTGCATCAGAGTCCAGAGCTTTCTAGTAGTTTCTAAAACCATACTTCCTTGCTCCTTAAAGGGTGATTACAACCCTGCAACAATCAATTGCTAATACTATCACAGTATAAGAAACACCCATATCCTATGTATTGTAGACATCTCAAAATTAGTTTGCATCTTGCAGACAATCTTGTCAATCTTACCACAAACACTTGCAAAAATACCATGGCTGACTTAAACTGGAGAATTAAAAACACAGATGCTGTACCAAATACATTTTGTACACTACAGTAATTAAATTGTAATATACATACTATGGACAATAGCTCTTTCTTCTTGATATGTTAATCATTTTTTTACATTTGGCTTTTCAGTTCATCTGATATTATCAAGAAGTCTATTTTAGTCCACTTTGCTATATCAGCATTTTAATTATTGAGCAAAGCCCATTCTAGAATAGGCAAAGTTGACTGTATTACAAACAGTGCTAAAGATTATTACCATTGTATTAGTTATTTTTAATGTTTTTTGGGAAGGGTTAAAAACCCAGCCAGTTTTTTTTTTAAGTTTATGTGCCAATCAGCAAATTTACTTGAAATTTCTGTCCCATAGCCCTTGGAAAATTGTTTTTGAAACAAGTGCATTAAAAGATTTACCCTTGCCTCTCGTTCTGAACGGATTTTTAGTTATGAGATTAGTTATCAGATTAGATTTTACGATTTCTATCAGTGACAATGGACCCCAGTACTTGTGAAGGTGTGCATTTACCCAATGGAGACACATTTAACACTAAAAACTATTTTTTTTACCAATAATCATTTTGTATACACTTTATCAAGGTACAGTTTAATTTGCATTTTAAACCGTGCTTTGTAATAGTATATTAAAAATTTGGTAACTATATTTTACTCTTGCTATTACATGTAATTTTTTTCCAGCACAGCAGATCAAAACCTTTAAAACACACCATAAGAATTTTGACACGCTAAAGAATCATAGCTGTAAAATCCACTATGCTTGGATAGTAGGAAAGCATGTTTTTTCACCACAAGTGAAAAGCCATTATGAACTCTCAGGTGGGGCTTACTTAAGCTATCGCTGTGCTAACAGCATGAGTCTTTTTTCAATGTGGATGCATAATACCCATTTGTAGTGCAGTTCTTTGTGAGGCAGAAAGTAGTAGTACAACTAAGATAACCTTTAAGCCCTGATCCTATCAAAGTGGGGGCTGAGCTCCATAGTCAAGAAACTACAGAAATATATTGCATCTTAGCAGGTGGGATCACACCTTTCTAACGTAATCAGATGGATTGTGCATTCTTTAAAATAAACGTCCTTGTGTGGTGAAGCATATTCAATACCAACTACAAAATCAGTGCTATTAGAACCTAACCAGGTCCTTTGTTATACTTTAAACATATAAGAAGTCATAGGGAATAGACTACTTAAAATCTGTACATTAGTCAGCAAAAATGTTTTATAAAAGAACAAAACAATAATATTTTCATCAATATTTTGAACAGAATTTCCAATAAAAAGCTATTATGGCATACATATGCATACATATAAAATTTGTTTTGAATACATATGAAACCAGTTTATACATAAAGGCAGTGGTAAACACCCTCCATTTCCCGACTTGAGAGATAAACATTGTTTTTTCTGGTGTGAAGTTTTGCAGCTGTCACCAGAACAAGTGGATAATTTTTCCAAGAAGAATATCTGTTTATTAAAAAAAAAACAAACAATAAAGCCTAAACCTGTTAATGAAAGGTATAGTGAAGTTGGATCAGAACTGAAATCGCTCAAATGATCGACTCCATTTAGAGCTATCAAACCACCACTAATCACATGAATAATACCAGCAGGTTCTGATTTCCTTTAGATTGCAAAGGTTTTACTGTGCAATGTACAATGACTAAAACATGGAAGGGAGGGGGAACAATGGATAAATTAGGCAGATAAGCTATGTTACTGTATTTTAATCTTGTTAAATTGTCAGCATGTTTAGGATTGATCCTGATTTCGAAATGTCTTGGAACTTTTCTGGTGATGGGGTCTCTGGGTTTTGGATGTTACTGCTGGGGATTTCTACAAGCCTTTTTTAAAACTATTTTATAGCGTTGCCTTTTGTACTATTTTTTTGTGAGTAGTGTATTATTTGGAACTTTTCAACTGTTTTGGGTTGTTTTCATTGATGTGAATTTATGCTGCCAGACAACATGAATGGCATAAATTAACTACTGGCAATTTTTTAAAAAATTTGATTTTAAAGTTGCAAAATATATGTGTCAATTTTACTTTAATTAATTATTTTTTTGTAATGGGGATATGTTTATTCCATCTGGAAGGGGATGCATATCTATTCAGTTCCAATACATATTGGCTTACATATTCTACCATAAATCCCCTGCAGCCCCTTTGGTAGACTGTAGGGAAGAGGTCCTTGTCCCTCAACCCGACATAGGAAGGAGCCTTCCAGGGTGTTGCATTCAGTAAAGATGATGAAGAAGATTTGGAAAGAAGTAGATAAAAAAACAAAACAAACTGAGGCCGATTCACTGAAGAGGTAAAAACCTTCACCATTGTCATGAGTATTCTAATGTCCCTAACATAGTCTACGGCCAATTTTTAGAGGGAACCAAAATAATCTATCAGCATGTTTTTGGAATGTAGGAAAATTGATTCAATATAAGAGGCCTTGCAGAAAGAGTGCTTGCCAAGATTCAAACCTAGATGCTGAAAGGTAAGAGTGCTAGTTATTTATAAGGAAATAGGATGCTTTTCACATTATTAGATACATAAAGTATATTTTAAATTCATTGTTTGAAGATTCTTAACATCCTAAGTTAAATCAGTCCTATTGGCTAAACTGCTATACAGTCATTTGCGACTTTTACATCTGCCTGGAATTCAGTTTGAGTTTTTTAAATGGCAGAGGTCAGTGATAGATTTGTGAGCTGCATGTTTTTAAAATATATCAATATAACATGTCTGTATTAGAGGTAAAATGTACACCTGTAAAGGAAATAAAAACAGGAAACAAGAATTTGGATCAAGATTATTTTCAACTTTCCCAAAAATACCAGTGTACAAACTGTACAATACACAGCAGTCTTCTTTGAAAACATCATTGTAGTTAAATATATGTGACTTATTTATTTTAAATGCTATTTTTTACATTTCTTTTTCCATTCCTTTTTTACTAACTGGAATCTTCTATGAAATGTCTGCTTATCAATTTATTGCACAAGTTCATGAAATGTCATTGTAATAATATCTAATTAATAGGGGTTAAAGCACGATATTTGCATGACAACTGATCTGGCAAGTTAATTAATATAATATTATTCATGTCTGCCTGAAATCAAATTCTTTTAAAAAAACAACAACTCATAAAATAAAATAGGAATAGGACATTGGACTTAAAGTGTATTTAAACTAATAATGAACGTATTTGGTCCACTATTAGTTATGAAGTTATGTATATAAGAAGAGGAGGTGGGGTTATGTAGTTCTGGCACAATTTGAGCCTGATTTATTAAAGCTCCCCAAGGCTGGAAAAGATAAAACTTCATCAGTGAACCTGGGTGAACCTGGAATGGATTTCCTAAAAGGCTGACCAGATCCATCCCAGGTTTGCTGGGTCACCCAGCTTTACTGATGAAAATATATCCTCTCCAGCCTTGGAGAGCTTTAATAAATCAGGCCCTTTATGTTACTACAGAATCCGACTCTGATGCTGCGCCTTTATGGGTAAAGTACATTGGGTTAGTGTTGATGCCCCAGGACAGGTAGTGTTACTGGCAGTATCACAAGGTTAAATAAAAAAATAAAAAAAGGAAACAAATGCATCAGGAATTTGTAATGTCTTGCATGGTAAGATGCAAGATAATATATTTTTGTTGTTGATGCATATAAACTGTTAGTTGAAATGTTTTCCTATAGAAGTTAGCATTAAGGGTTTATATATTATACTACCAACTAGCTGATTACCTGGCATTGCCAGGGTATTTTTTTATTGCAATCTTATATTACACAGGAAAATGAATCAAATAAAGCTATAGTGTTAACTCAAAGAAATGTTTTTTTTTTATAAGTACAATATACAATGAAATTAAAATACAATTAAAGTAAACTAACCTAAATTAATGGCATATTTTCCAATGCTGTTTTAAATGTCTTATTAAAAACATTGTGCTCATAAAACATCCTTTGTAACTTTAGGACAATCTGAAATTTTGTTCCTGAGATGTAGGTGCACCTCTGGTAAGTTTCTATTGGTTCGTTTTCAATAAAATATAGTTGCAGAAATTTTGGTGGTTGATCTGGCAGCGGAAGTAACAATCCCATTTTATGGTAAATTTGCGCTTGCACCGTGAATGTGGATGGAAATCCAGGCTGTTGTACTGCCTCTGAAGCTCTGGATGTAGTAGCTCTTTCTCTCATTTCCTGTACTCGGGTCTCATGCTGTTGTACTTTCTCTGAAGCTGTAGATGTAGTAGCTCTTCCTCTCATTTTCTGTAGTCGGGTCTCACGCTTTTGTACTGTATCTGAAGCTCTAGATGTAGTAGCTCTATCTCTGTTATCCTGTAGTCAGGCCTGTCACTGAGCAATATATATACATATACATACATGCAAATATACTTCTGACATATACCATAGCGCTGTACAAAGATCAGCGGTGTACTCACATGAGTCTGAGTCATATGTCTAGCAAGTTTGGTTTAAATGTCTTGATGGGTTTCTGAATGATGGTGGAACATAGCAAGTTGGTTCAAATGTCTCCATGCGTTTCCTAGTGATCACCAAATATAGCTCTGACATAGAGCACAGCACTGTACAAAAATGACTGGTGCACTCACATGAGTCTTAGTCATATGTATGGCAAGTTTGGTTGAAATGTCTCCATGCATTTTCGAGTGATGGTGGAACATGATTCAAGCCCAAGTTGCTCTGACCACAGGGCCTAATCTCACCAGTGCACTGAAGTAACATGGTATAATGTTCATTGGTTAGCTGCAGTTCTATTCAATGTGAATGGCAACTCAACACACCTTCTCAACACATTTACTTTTTGTAGTCCACCAAAAGCACATACAAGGTACAAACTTTTGTACAGTATGCTGCAGTGTGTGCGATAGAAAAAATACTGCATATCTAATTTTAGGTCCATTGTGGCATGTTAGGCAGCTCATTCAAATAAAGTAAGAAGAATAGATCCTACCAGTACCTACGTATAGGTATTCTTGTATTCTGCCCTGTATTATAATGCAAAACATGACATCATTATGTACCGAGCTGAGTGATATGAATCATTATGGGACTGATGTGTTTTTGTGTCATTCATGCAAACCTTTTTTGTCCTTCATGCAGCATCAAGCACATGAAAATTCAAATAGACTTCATGACAGATTAAACATTTGGCCTATGACAAAAAATGCCTTGATTCCCTTTAAAACATAATCTGTTGAAATGATCTGACGAAATTTGTGAATCACTAATGCTAATGTTAATAATAGGTTAAAAAAAACATAAAAACATAAAAAAGCTCACAAGCTCACAATCATTTTACAATGTGTTAACAGAAGTATAGGAATTTTTATTTTACCAACGTGACTGTCATTTCCAAATCTCATTGGACTCTGAAACTCTGTATACCTTTTTAAATAAAGATTTTTAAGCTGGAGTGTTAACTTTGTCATTTTAGTAAAAAGTGGGTAAAATAGTGCACGCGCCATTACAAGCTACGTGCCTTTCATCCATTATCGCTGAGATAAATTGGGCAGGTCTTAGCAGGAAAAAATTCCCCTAAACTTTTAGGCAACAATGGCTGACACAGCACTTTTTCCCTATAAATTAATTTCACTGAGATCCTGTGCTCAGAATTTTGCCACTGCTGCTGTAAGCAACTTCCCTAGCCAAATACATTTTTTTTCAGTAGGCATTTGTAAAAGAGGGAGGTCTTCTATGTACCAATTTCCTATCCTCTTTTATTTCATCTTCAATCATGTGTAAAATCAGCCAGGGGTTTAAGCTACCAAACCACTGACACCAAATAGAGATTAATCTTTTCAACAGTCAATCTGTTAGTATTTTTTATGCCTCATTAGTACATTCCGGGGTTTAAATTGCAGGTCTTTATTATTATTTATAGCAATATGTTTTTTTCTGTTACGTTTGAAAAAATAGTTGTTCATGTATGCTTTAAATATTTTAAAATATAAAAATCAACTTGTATACTAATAATGGCTTTTATTTGAAAAATAAACACTAAATGAAAATGAAAGAAAATGAATGAATTCTAAAACAATATTCTTTATGAAATACCAAATAACCTGCAAGTGAACTATGAATACTAACCTATTGGTTTTGATTACGTCGCCTTTTCAACGCATTTAGAGTTAAAAAAAAGCATTCAAAAACTATTTTCGTTTTACATTTTATTCTTAATATTCATTCTTGATAGCACAATGTTAGCACATTAAAAAGTTTATGTACAGTATCCTTGTGTTCCTTTAGATGCTTCTTTTAGCCGCTGCGGCAAATATTTAATACGTACAAAATGTGTAAAAAATGTGCCAAGAAAATGCTGATTTGTACTTGCTTTTTTATCACTTGATATGAAACAACATAAATTTTTGTTACACAGAATGCTGAGAAAAGGAACATCCCTTGAATGTACACCCTGCAGAAATTTGATGTCTTCAGTGTCAAAGTGTGATAATACTAATAAAAGAAATCAATGTTCAAAAGTCTGTTGAAGTAGAAATATAATCCTTGCAAACAGTAAACCTAACGGCATAGTATTGATATAAAAAAGTCTAACATTTAAAAAAGTTCAGTGAAGTTTATTACCTATGTAAAGGTACCTGCACCCATATGGAAAATGGGATTAAAAATTATGCTGACTGTATATTTTGTATTGATGTGTTTAGGACTCTGCTAAACAAACCGATGGTATTCTCAAAGTATTTATAATGTGCCCCAGATATGCACAGACACTGATCATAATGATCATATTCTCTAGTATTTAGATTCTGCTTCTAATTGAGTTTGGTTACTATAGGGAAATCCTATGCATTTATCAATATACTGCGTTCACATACTTAATTAACTTTCTTGAACCCAAGATTTAAGACTTTTTTTCTAGTAAGTCTGCATGTATGAACATTAATGGAAAAGTTTAGGTTTTTAGATCTGAGTTTTTAGATCTGATGAGTGTAATTATACCACCATGCTATATTATAGTCATAGAATTTCATTTTTTAGCATCCTTGAATTTATGTTGCTCTCATTCATGCTACATACCTTTGTTGACTTCTTTTTTTTCATTATACTGAATGAAGATAAATAGATATAGAATCATAGTCCTTATTTCGGCAGTGAATTGGTAGACTAAAGATAATCTGTATCCACTTTAAAATGTTCTGAAATATTAGCACTCATTGTTCTCACTCAAGCAAAATATGGTTCACTGGGTAGAGTGTAATTTCATTTTTCTATTGTTTCTAATATCATATCAAAAATACCCCTTTAGCCTTGCTTTTTGTTATTTTCATGTTTGCACCCTGGTCACCTTGCCTGTGTTTTATTCTACTTCTGTAATGTTAAAGTGCTTTATGCTTTGTTGCTATGACTACACTGAGCTATTAGGCAGAAAAATTATTACCATAATTTGTATTTATATCTCTAGTGTAATCCTGATCTACAAAGGGATTCATTAATCATCATCTTTTTGCATTATATAACTATTTTCTGTTCATTTCCATAGTCAAGGTTATTTATATTTATTGTAATCCAGTTGTAATTTTTATTACTCAGTAGCCTAAACAAAGGGGCAATTTGTGGAGAAGAACCAGTGACGTCAATTTTTAGCATTTACGTATTTAAATAAAAAAATAAATTCTACGTTTTATGAAGCCATTCATTAAAAAAAAAGACTGCTGCCCATAGTAGGTTACTTTTGATCAGCAGTATAAGTAGGATGGCTTTGTAAGAAATGTTTAGGGTGTTGATTTATAAACATATTTCTACTAAACAAAATGTTTAGTCGAGATACATAAATCTATCTATAAATCTATCCATTTGTGGTTTAACGTAAATTAGTGCAATTACTTAACACACAGGCCCTGATTTACTAAAGCTCTCCAAGGCAGGAGAGAATACACTTTGATCAGTGAAGCTGGGTAATCTAGCAAACCTGGAATGGATCTGGTCCAGGATTCAAAACATTTGCTAGCAAATAGCAAATGATTTAAAGAAATCCATTCCAGGTTTTCTGGATCACCAAGCTTCACTGAAGAAAGTGTATTCTCTCCAGCCTTGGAGAGCTTTAGTAAATCAGGGCCAATGTCTGTACTTTGCTTGACATCTAAGATAGTGATAATAATCATAGCTGTTAAAAAGATAAAAGCATTCCTAAATTCCTTTTCAAACCTCACACCAAAAACATTTATATGAAGCAGAGATATTTATTTAGAAACAATGAAGTTTGTTTACTAAAGGTGATAAGGCTGTTCTCTTAGCAAAGTGAATCATCCCTCTGCAAGAGATTTTTTACTTAGCTTTGTTTATCATTTTTTTTTACATTTACTTGCATGTTTTTGAGTATTCTTTGCAAATTGAAAGCTGTGCAGAGTGTTAAGCTGCAGTCTTTAAAAGCAGGTGTACATTTTGGGTGTTTATTCACCCTAAAACCAGTGCAGCAATTAGTGGTGGTCGGAGTTTAGCAATTCAAGTTTCAATGCGGCATTACGATGGCTTTAATTGATAAATGTCATCATCCAGCAGTTTTATTGGCCTAGGTATGCCAGTTATTGTCAGAGAAACACAACCTAATTCAGCGAACATGGAATGGATCTGGTCCAGGATTCAAAACTAGCAAATGCTAGCAAATATGCAAATGACTTTGAAGAAATGTATGCCATGTTTGCTGGATCCTCTCCAGCCTTGGGGAGCTTTATAAATTAGACGCAATAAGAGGTCTATTTATACATGTTTGTATCCAAGATTCACACCATTTTTACCCAAAATGCACACACTATTCACACTGGGTTCAATTAGAAAATGTATGATTTGTAAGCAAAAGTTATTTCACACATTTTTAACCTCCCTGGTGGTATGAATAATGAGTATTTTTAAATGTAAAAGCAGTACATTTAAAAATATTCATTATTTTAAAGTTCCCACCTGGTCTCACCCCCCAGGATCTGCTTCCCGTGGCCTCGCGTCCCCAACGTTCACACTCCGAGGACGCAGATACCGGTAGACCTCTGTGTAGCTTGGCGAGGGAAGCACATGCCGGGCATTGCTGAAGGACGCTATGGGCATTGCTGAAACCAGGTAGGACTTTAAAACTCCCTGGCAATTCCACCCAGAGTGTGGCTAGGGGTTACCGCTTTTGGCACTGAAAATTAACCCTGAGCCACACTCGAAAATACTGCCAGGGAGGTTAATGCAATGTGGAAAATATCCACTTTTTTCATGAAACAATTATGAATAGACCCCTAATGGCAATTATGAAGAGATAAGTAATCTAGAAAGAACAAACATATGTATCTTTATCTGGTGAAAATTCAGTAAATTATAGGCTTACATTCTAGCCTATTTGCCAACCCTATGATTAATCAAAGTGAAAAAATATCAAAGCAAGTGGGGTTTCTTAAGGCAAATTATTACAATTGTATTTATAATAAAGTCAAGTATTACAGTACAATAGATTCATACAGTTTGGTATGACCTCGAACTTGAGTTTTGGTCGATACCAATTTGGCCCTGAAGGGGCACTAGACATTCGACTTCTGAGCGGAATCAACAAATACTTAATCTTGTATCTTATACGTGAATCAAAATACCCGACGCGTTTTGCCCGCTATGGGCTTCTTCAGGGGTGTTGTACATATAACCAAAAATCATAGTTGAAATTAGCTTAGGCTGAAATCTCATCAGGAATGACTGCAGAGGAAGCAGCAGCGCAGTCTGTGTAACCACGCTGTGTTACCAAAGAGTGGCAGGGGGGAATCTCGGAGGCATCCTCCATATATGGTGTGGAGGGAGGGAACTCTGGAGACTCAGCCAAGCCAAATACACGCTCCCGACATCAGTCAGGGTGTGTACTGTCAGGACGTCAGAGCGGAGGGAACTCTTGGATCCGCCCTTCATATTCAAGGTATGATGGGGGCAGCGTGAGTTCGTCCAATAGGGCGGACTCATGCGGGGATTTACTAGGTGGGTGAAACTCAAAAAGGGAGTCACCACACCAGCAATGGGTGCATCAGTGACAAAGCTGATGCTCCCGTCCCTGAAAGTCGGGAACCACATACAATGGTGTAGAGGGGAAGGAGAAAAGAGAAATGATAATATCTGCCATCTGTTTTCTAAAGTACTATTTATGCCAGTATAATACATATGAAATAGAAAAACTGTTATAGCAATCAAATGGTGATAATCATGAATTATATATCCATAGAAAAGAAACTATGAATATTGTGTTCAGTACTAAGTTGTACACATATTAGGTAAATCAATTAAAATTACAGAATTACTTTTCTTTATTAACACCAATAATAGAACCAAGTAAAAATATTGTACATTATAATGAGGAAAGTTTTATTTATATAACATGTTCAAACGGGCATGAAAACAAAATTCATAACTGGAGTACTTCTTTGTATGTATAAAAACTTTGAAGCTAAAAACTTTGTTCAAACCCGGAAAGTGGTTTGCTTTAAGTGTGAAAATCTATTTACTTTCATGTTGTACTAAAATCTTATCGAAATCTCCACCTCTTGGATTGGGGTTGAATTTTTTCCAGTGCTGCAAATTTGATACAATTTTTATCAAAGTTGTGTGTCGTGCCTACATGGAAACTGATAGATGTAACTAGTTTACCATTCTTGATAGAAAACACATGCTCTTGTTTGCTACATGAACATAAAATAATTCCTGATGAGGAGCAGTCTACATAGTAATTAAGTTTCAGTGTGGAGCTATTTGGAAGTTCAAAGCTGGAGTTTTTAAAAATCCAATTGCATTGTCTACATTTTCCACATGGATATGTTCCATGTGGTCTCACATCAACCATAGTGTTTAAATTAGTAATAGGATGACTATGGACTAGAGAATCTTTAAGAGAACCTGTTTTTTTTTATAAGTAATCAAGGGTTTCTGTCCCAAATGTTGTCAGACTTGGAGATAAGTAATCTGCCTTAAGATTCTTGTGTTGCTTTTTTATTTTACTTTAGGGGACTATAACTAATTACTGAAATAAAGAACACTCTCCAAGGTTAGATAATCACCTCTCTTGATGCCCCTTTTTTATTTGCTGTAGCAGTAAGAAGAAACCACCAACTAAGGAATCTTTAGAAACTGGTGTGTCTGGGGTTGTTGGATTCCTAGTCCCTTGCTTCTTGTTTGGGTATATTCTTCTAGCCTTTGTATTACCACATGTAGTGATGTGAGGGTCAGGAGAAAGAATGCTTAGATAGATTATTTACGTTATTTAATTTGTTTTTTGTTTTTTTTTTTGTCTTTTTGTGTTTTACTTTGTAAAGCAGCCAAGTTAGAAGAGTTAACATTTTTTTTCCAGACCATTGGTATTTGGTAGAAAGGCAAGCTAAATTATCTGTAAAGAAGATCATTCTCATTAAATTAAGTGCCTGCTGGTGACATATTGATTACGCTTAATCTATCTATACCACCCTCTGTGGCTTTTAAAAAGACTTTATATTTGCATCAAGATGTAAACTTTGAAACGATAAATTGTTTAACCTTGAAATTTGAAACTCAATTGATCTATCCAGTTCTTTCAATACCCATCTGCAATCTCTCTTACCATATTTACCACCATGAACATATCAAAAAATATATATCTTTATGACTGTGGAAGGAACATTCATTTTGTAAATGCCTCCGTGAACAGAAACTAGTATGATTGATTCAGTGCCTAATTTTTTTTCAGGGGCTAGAACTGTCTCCCAAAGATCAACAGCTCACCACCGTTTTAATTGACGATGGGCTTTAAGCCTATTTTATACAAACAGTGGTAGTACAGAAAGTGAAAGACAGGCCTAGAGTGGGGATCAGAGAGGGGGCTAGCGGATGGCCTGCATGACTGGAAAGGGGCAGGGAGTAGGCAGAAAAAGGGTTTAAAAGATTGTGGGGTTTTGGGGAGGTAGTTAATGGGAGGGTTAAGGTGATGAATTAGTATTATTGGGGTTAATGGGTGTTAGGGAGGGGGTTGGCAATTGCTTAGTGGGACAGCAAGAGGAAAGGTTTTACCCCCTGCCCCGCTTTTTTGGGATTTAGGAATTTGCGTTGTGGGTTTTTAGGGCCTTGAGGGAATTGGGTATTTGGTAATGGTTTCAGTGGGGTGGAAGACCCATCTCTGGTGTGGAGACTCCTGAATGTGATGGTTTAAAATATGGTTGGAATGTCTTTGGATTGGAGCTGCAAGTATTAGTGATATCATTACTGAGCTGGGTGTGAATGTGGCTGGGAGCATATATATATCATGGTGGTGCAGACCTCTTAAGGGGGGTAGTAAAATAGATGAGTCCACAGGAATAGTATTTGAATCAGCTTCTGTTCTGGATAACATAAATGATCTTTGATGATAGAGGTTAGACGCTTTGGCTGTTTATAGATCTGCATATTACTGGAGTAGTGCTAAACTGGATCCAGTGAATTTTTCGGTATCACCGGAGCCAGCAGATATCAAATCCTCCATTTTATAAATATCAGCATCTCTATGTATCCAATGAGAAACAGTAGGAGGGTTGTCATCTTTCCAGCAGGACAGCATGCATGCCTTTGCAGCGTTCAAGAGGTGTCGAAATAAAGAGCGTTTGTACTGCTTGTTTGACATGCCAGAAATATAAAGCAACACCAACCAATATTGCAGGACTTGGCGTAATCAACTATGTCCCTAGCTTCGCGAGAAGGAACAAATCCACTTTGATCTGGGTGTATAAGGTTGTATAGAACAGGAGCAAGTCTGTGCGCCAGGATACGGCACACAATTTCAAATCGCTATTGAGAAGCAGGATTAGCCGATAGCTTGAACATGATGGCGGATCTTTTTCTGGCTTCAAAAGTAGTGTAATATTGCAGAGAGTGTATCTGGGGTGGGTTGGTGACCCCAGGTTGGTTGTGTTATGTAATTTAAGATGTCTACCATATGGGGGCAAATTATATTGAAATATCTTTTGTAGTACGCCAGCATAAGCTAGTCAGGTTCTGGGGCTTTAAAAATTTAAATACCTCAGGGGAAATGCTGGGGAGACCAGATAATAGCGTCTGCATTTTAAGAGTTGTGATTTGGCTTTATCACGGTCCAACGCGTTAATTTGCTCACGTGTCTCTATGAGTTTGATTTCTACACCTGGCAGTTGAGGCTATTTGTGTCTGGTTTCCAAATGGTGTAGTTCCTTAAGAAGTCTAGCAAGTTTTTCATTCTTAAGCTTCTTAAGCCTACTACTCTGTTGACTGAAAAGACCCCTGATAGAATACTTATGGCTTCCCACACACAAAAGGGATTGTCAGTGGAGCTGGTAATTTCACTAAAAAATTCCCGTATTTCCTAATGGAGACATCTGGCGCATTCACTAGATCATTCAATTTCCAGGACACTGGTTTGGGAGAATGGACCACAGTGCGGACCCAAATAGAGGCCGGTTTGTGGACTGAGAAAGAAATCACCCTAATATCAGATTTGAACTAGAGGAATGGCGTTATGTAATACTATATACACTGTGGGATAAAAAGAGTAATTTTGACCTCTGGGATGCTGGATGCGCCAGACATCAACTAGCTTATGCTCATGCAGCAGTGTCTTTAGCCTTCTACGGAACGAGACAGAGAGGTGCAAATGTCCCTTGAAAACACCCTGCAAGGGGTTGAGCGTCAAGTTGAACTCTTCGCCAAATATAGCAGTGCCCAACTCAGTGTCCTCCAACAACTGTAATACTCCTTCCAGGAAAGAGACTTGGTTGGAGTTTGTCAAATACACATTAATAGGTGTGAAGAGTTGAGACAATATCTTCCACTGTACTATAAGGAACCTGTCCTCCAGGTCAGATTTTAGATTGAGTAAGGACCAAGGAATGGTCTTTTCTAGCAGGATACACACTCCTCTAGATTTAGAATCAGGAGAGGAGCTATGATAACCTGTGAAACTGCCTGGTACACATATTATGTATTCTATTATGTTTAAAATGCATTTCTTGGATGAAAGCAACAATACATTTAGATCTGCGCAGATTATTAAGTAGTATGGATCTTTAAGTTGGTGAATTCAAGCCTCTAGCAGCGATCGAAGTAAATTGGAGTGCCATCATCAGGAAGTACTTCTATCAAGGCAAGAGTGTATGCACTTGTGGACTTGTGGGGATTCAACAGAAGAAGAAAAGGGAGAGGAATTGAGGGGAAAAGGTAAGTAATGAGGTGAGGAAAACAGAAATAACTAAACAGGCATGCTGCAGTAAGCAGAGCCAAACAATCAATAATAATACTCTTAAGGAGATCAAGTAGCCTATGTTTGGGTGGTGCAAACAATGGCGCACGGAACAGGAGGCCTAACCGTGGCTACCTGGGCACTCTTAACTAAGTTAAGGCAGGGAAGGCCTGTGGTCAAGGTCTGATGTAGCAGTGAAATGGACATGGTATCTGCAGTAGAGTAGTAGCCCGACATAAAAATACCATTAGGGAAAACAACAAAGTGTACCTCATAAAACTGAGCAATATCAAACATAGTATTAATATAACCATAATGCTTAAATTTCACTAATAACCCAACATGAATATGTCAGTATGTATTGTGGAAAAAGGTACCTCATAAAACTGAGCAATATTAGATATGACAGTAACACAAACACATCACATGTAAATAAGTAATAGCCTAACATGCAGGTATCTATGAGTCAGTAGCACTATATTCAAAGCTATCAGGGTGAGGTGTTGACTCATCATGCTGATATCGCTATTTATGATAAAGAAGTACACCTCATAAAGCTGGGCAAAATCTTGTATGGCGTTAGTATGAGTATAACACATTCAGTGAGATGGCCATCCAACCTGAATAGCTCATAGTAGGTGGCAGGATACTAAACCTCATAAAACTGAGCAAGATAATAGTATTAGGCTATAGATGACTACCAGGCTTAGAGACTGGAAGAGAGCGCACCTTATAAAACTGAGCATAATTTAGCCAAACGTTAATATAAACATATTAATTTTAATGTATTTGTAACCCATCAGGATGATGTCTTATGGCAAGGACATGTACCAAATAAAACTGAGCAAAAGCCAGACTGACAGCTGCTTGGGATAGCACAAATAATGAAGCATTTACCCAGAATGAGAATGTCAGTATGAAGGACAGAAAAGTGCACCTCATAAAACTGTGCAAAATAATAATACCAGGTTGAATATGACCCTATAATATTTTTATTAGGCATGGGTTGTGAGGTGGTGATGGGGTCGGATTACTGATGCTTGCTGGTAAAACTCGCCCAGTGTAGCCACAGAGCTTCAAAGGTGCACTGCTCACACTGCCATTGCCTAATGTTGTGGTTTAATAATTTGTGTGTGGGGGAGGGATGAGGGGTACTGAATGCAGTTCTCTGCCATGTCACAGTCATGTAGACAGTGTCTGTCTGCCTGCACATTTTAGGGCTCCCAAATGTTTCTTGGTAAGGTACACAATTTTATGCTATATTGACATGATCATTTAACCCCCCTAGCGGTAATCCCGAGTGTGACTCAGGGTGGGAAAACAAAGCAAAAAGCGGTAACCCCGAGTCACACTCGGGGTAACTTTGGGGGACCCCCTTACCTTAGCCCCGCACTCCAGCGGCAATCGCAAGATCCGGCTGTGATGGCGGGGCGCTTCTCCGTCGGGGGCGTGGCCAGGCGGTCAATTTAAAAGCAGATTGCTGAGTAATTTGCTTTTAAATACCGCCCNGGTCCCCAGCACCCCGCTGCACACATCTGCAGTTAGATGCTATGCACCATGCAGGATTTCTGCATTTCTGCATTTCTGATTACTATGTATATATAAATTTTTTTTTACAGTAAAATACACAGCAAAACATAAAAAAAAGTACAAGTCCATTTTGTAGTGCACCAAGCATCATTGCCCAGTGCCCTGATCCCTGACCTTGATCTGACCTTTTGATCACTTATAAATCACTTCCTGAATGTATCATTTCATTACTTTGTCTTTGACCTTGATTGTTCCTGACTGTTTGCTGGAGACCACATGGCATCCAAACGACATCTCGCCGGCGCAAGAAATGTTTTGGAGGAATTTGAAAGCAGCGATAGCGTTTTGGAGTCCCTTGTGGAATCAAGCAATAGTGATTCACCAGGAAATTTGTCATCGGACAGCGATGTGAACTGTGTGACGATTCTGAATCTGTGCACACATGGTGTCCTATTGACCTTGATTTGGACCAGGCAGCACCACCAAGATTTCCATTTACCGGCGCACCTGGGATGAAAATTGAGGCTGAATGCGACGACCCCCTGGCATACCTGAAGTTGTTTTTGACGGATGAAGTTATTGAAAAAATTGTTGTGGAGAAAAACAGGTAAGCCGCTCTTGTGTTTGCTAACTTTTTGAAATTTTTTGCTAATTTTTTTTGGCCAACATGTGTGCTGCTCTGTGTTTGCTAAC
>NC_092858.1:50764023-50803749 GCF_032062135.1 Pyxicephalus adspersus | reverse complement strand
CGGCAGATGGAGTATATTAAAATATGAGTGTACGTAATGTTGATGCCATATAAATCCTATTTACTAATATAATCCACAACCAGTGAGCCTAAAGGGGGTTTAAAAGGGTTTACAAAAACTTTAAATTCAGAAACTGCAATATTTGGGGGCAGATTTAGGGGCATACAGAGTTAACATTATATATTAAAACATTAAAAACAGCCCTTTATAACACATGTTTTTATTAGTATTGCATATAAAGTATTTGTAAAAAGTATTTTCAATAATTTGTGGATTATTCTGCAGGAGTATGATAGTAAATAACAATATTTCAGTAGTTATTAGCTAATAATACTGTATATCAATAGTTACAATGTTTATATTGAAATGTCTGCTACTTATATTCTCAATAAATCTCAATAGATCAATAAAGCATGCTAAATTAAGATTCAGTTTTTAATGAGTATTTGAAATACTATCACATGCTTTTTATGATTACTCTTTGTAGGTCAAACTCTAAATGCAGTACACAGAGCACTTAAAACTGCATATTATGTAACCCCCAATATAACCCAACAATAAACCTGACAGCAAACTACCTCTGAAATTTGTATCCAAATATTGGCAAACATACCTTGCTGAATTTATGCTTTTATTAGAGACATATTTATAATTTCATTGTGAATGGAAAGTCTACAAAATGTCTATGGCACACTCTAAAATCTTCACTGGATTGCAGTAAACAGAATTAATGACTTGGAAAATGCAGCCTACAGGGAAGAATTGTGGTGCTCACTACTCAATGCCAACCCATGCAAAATCAGGCATTTGGGACCTAGCTATCCAGCAGTCCATTGCAGGTTTACTTGTAAGAAATATAATCATGATGATTTTATATTGTCCACTATGGAGTAGAAAACAATGCTGCTGTCCTTATACTTGCTGTTTTCAAAAAAAGCTAAACCATGTAAAACACAAAATAAATGTCACAAAATGCTCTAATATTTGATAAAAAATAGATGTATTCTATTTTTTATGAATAAAGAGAAAAGGTTAAAGAAATGATAAAAGGATGAATTATTGCAGTAATAATAATTAAAGGGTCAAATAATAAAGCCTTTTTATTCCAACCAGCATGCTTAGAAGTTTATACATAAAATATGAACAAAGAATAACTTTTTTTATTACCCACAATTTGTCCTCTGCTCTGCAGTAATGACAGTTAAAAGCTAAAAACTAGCAATGAGCAATGATAAATGTTCTGGTAAACTTAATTTTCATATATAACCACATTTGTATGTGGTGAAAAGTAAATCATTCAACGTAAACCATGCTTGCACAAGAATTGGGCCAATTCAGGGTACAGAGGGCAATTTTTATAAAACAGGAAATGTGATTTCCCTCGAACATTCCCTGGTGGGAATCAAAAACTGCCATTGAAACATATGGACCTGGAAGATTATCATGAAGAAAGGTTTAAGGCAATGCATGATTCCCTGTTTTATAAATAGAGCAAAAGTGTCAGAAGCCATAGAAAAAAAATCCCTGGAAAGGCTAACCACTCAACATCATGCCCCAGCTGTTTCTCTTAGCAAACAGGCCCCAGCATTAACCCCGGGGGCCAAGGCAGCAGCCCCCAACAGTAACCCCCAGGCAGCAAGCCCTAGTTGTAACCCCCATCACCCAGGTCTCAGCAGTACGCTCCAGACTATCAGTCACCTGAAGTAACTACCAGACATTAAGAGAAAGCATTAACTCCCTGACAGTAAAGCCTTTCCAGAAAAAGGCATCAGCAGTAATTATCAGACATGGGGTTCTGGGCCCAGGATTAACCCCATAGTTTGAGGCAACAAACCACTGAGTAATCAGACCCCAGCAGTAACCGCTAGGGCTACAGGCACAGGAAAAAGGCCCCATATTCTGTGTACTGACTCTTTCAGTGCTGCTAACCTAACCTGTCATGGCTAAGCTGAGAATAGGGGGATAGTGCCAGTTTCTCCCATGTTTGGAGACTGGATCTGTATATCTACAGAAATCCAGGGGGCAAGTGCCCTCTCATGCCCCATTTGCATATCTGGAACTCTACTATATAAAATAATACCTGTGGATTCAATTTTTACTCATTTTATTTGTTTTCCCTGCCAGGTGAACTTTTTCCTATTGCCCCACTTTCCTTTACATTTATTTTGCCTTTTAATTTCACCCATCTAAAATTTGTAAACATGATTGTCTCCCAAATTGATGCTGGAATCAGGGAGACCTTTGGGAGTATTAAAAAAAAAAATTGGTATAGGAAATCAATTGACCAATTAGCATTAGAAACCCAACAGGTTTTTGTCTTATGTGACACTTTCACACATTCTACGGCTTGGAAAGCTGTTGTATTATAATGGACTGGGACACAGTAGAAGTACAAAATAATACAATTTTATTTAATGGTGACAACTTAATCATAAAAACAAGAATATTCTGGCTTTTCCATTGACTACAGTGGTAAATATTAGCTATTTTGAAGAATAGTTTAAAAACTTTGGATGGACATATTTGCAAAAATAAAACGAAAGGAAGATGAGCAATAGGGAAAAGTGAACTTGACAGGGTAAGCAAATAAAATGAGCAAAAATACCGTAGGATTAAATTCACAGACGAAAAAGTTATAAATATACCCCTATGAGTATGTTTTCTATATTGTTTTGTATTGTAATCTTATTTTCTGTCGAATTTTTCTTTTTGACTAGTGTTGGCAAGTAATTGTTGTTGGTACAGTACATTTTAAATTACAAAAAGTGTTTTATTTGTTTTTTATGCACAGTTTTTCATATTTTCTTGTTAAACCTCTCTGAGAAGCTACAAACAAAAATACAAAACAAAAAAAAATTGAAAAAGAAAAAAGACATTTAGAAAAATATTAGGAAGTGGACAGAAGGGAGGAAGTAGTTATTTGGGGTGATTAGTGTAACCAGCAGTTAAAAGGAATTGAAAAAATAATAAAAAAGGATAACATGCAAAAAAGAAACACATATAGTACCTAATTTTAATGATATAGTTTGTAATGTTCCAGGTTTAATGAAAAATGGAAAAAGCATGTATATATAAATGAGCAAGCACTGACTTGTGTATAATAAATATATCCCAGTGAAGCAATTGTTTCATAAAACAAGGTAAACTTATCTAGCTATGCTATGAGCAGAAGCCAAAGTGATATGTGTGCTGAACATTAATTTAGAATTGTAGTAAACAAACTAAAAAACCTTGTCTTGTATGAATTGGGTTACAAGCAATTTTGATGGGTTTTAGATCAGTCTCTATATAGCATATATCCTAGACACAAATGGCTGATTTACTAATGCTTTCCTATACTGGAAAAGATAGTCAATCATGGGAGATCCAGCAAACCTGGAATAAATATTTTAAAAATAATATTTGCTAAAAAACATTTTTGTTTGGTTCATTCCAGATTTTCTTGATCACACGGGTTCTCCCATGACAGTCTACTAGTGTTGGGGAAGTTTAATAAATCAGGCCTAAATGATGTTTTCACACCTGCATTTTTGGTAAGCCCAGTTTATAGCATTATATATTATGACAACAAATAATTATGTTTATATCTGAGTCCTCTGTATGCATTAGGCCTATATGTATGAATATTTGGTCATGAAAAATGTTGGTCTGCAAACTGAGAAAAACATGGATTTCTACAACTCTTTATTGCTACCTGCTTGCCTTTGTCAAATTCCCCTCCCCTGCTGTTTTTCAACATGGTATTGATTTGAATCCTATGTATTTCTCATTAATATTCCTGAACACTGAATTCATCATTTTGATAAGTTAAAAAGCCTCTAAAATTTCTGCATAAAATGTTGATTTTGCATCAACTATTGTACATACGTTCTTTGCCTAAAAACAAATATAACTAAATGTATAATGATCATTTAAACAAGATAATATAAGCTCAAGTCAATAATGCACTCATTTTCAAAGGAAATGTAAGTTCATTTGCACTTAATTGGATATTTAAATTCAACACAATTAATAAATCTTCCTATTTCCTTAGGGAATAATCCTCCAATAAAAACTATATAGTATACTATACAGTATAATAAGGGGCGCCAAAAAGTTAAAAGGTTTGGTAACTTGGAAGCACTGGTCAATAACGTTGTATATTGCTTAGAATGCAATCTGCTGGCTTATTTTCATTGCCAAATATTTTGTCTGCAATGAGCTTACAGACAGGCCTTTATTGCAGAAAGGCACAAGAGATGTCCCTTCTGCAATAAAACATACTTACTTTCCTGTTCGCTATCTTTTTTAAAAATGGGGTATCCCAGCATCCCTTGAGGCTGCTGGGACTGAATTAACTCCTGCATGCACATAAATTTCGTCAGCCTGGCATTCAAGTTGCCTGAAGATTGGGACACATGGAAGAGAAGAAGAAGATAGCAGCCCTACAATGGAATGGGGACAGGTGAGTGTATTTAAACATTCTAATCCGAGAGGTAAGGCTATTTTATTGCAGAAGGACATCACCTGTCCTTTCTGCAATAAGAAACCCTGTTGTGATTTCTTAATTCAAAACTATAGTTCTGCTTTAAAATTAAAAATTGATTTGCTCATGAAGAGCAATGCAAGAGGTTTGTATTAATACTGGTCCTACCAGCAGACATATTTACCTTGTCTCTATTCCTTACTCTGTTTCTTTGTCATTTTTACTAAAGAAAATTAATAACATGGGTTTAGACAGAAGACATCATAGTCCATTTTTAAAACTGTAATCAGTGAATGACTTTAGTTTAAACCAAGATTTGTAAATAAGCAATTATTGATTTCTAGCAAATACATTTTCAAGTAGATAGGTATGCTCAAATGTGACCCTGTTTCACCTTTTCTAAGTTTGGTGAACATACCGTTCCCTGAACCCATCAGCCAATGAGAAAGTTAATTGCTGTGTACCTTATACATTGCAACCAGAGGTTATAAGCCTTTTTAAGGTACACAAAAGTCAGAGACTACCCAATGTATTCCCTAAAAGGCTTGGTGAATTGTCACTAAATATTGGGGTTATTTGGTTCGTGTTCGTGTTAAAAAAAAAAAAAAAAAAAAAAAGAACCAACAGCAACACCCAAGGTAAAGAAATATTTTCCTTAATATGAGACAATGCTGTTATATTTGTTTTATGTGTTCATTGAACTGTGTCTAATGGTATCAAAAAGTTGAATGATCTATAACTACTGGTATTAGATTGACCTTCTGTGTATTATACTAATCACATGCTTGTTTGATCTGTGACTAGGGCTATTAGATTTATTCCATATGTTCATTGAAATCTTACTTATAGTATCAGACTTTTCTATGTGTTATTGATTCCATGGTTTTATTGATCTGTTACAGAATAACTGACTGTTACAGAATGAGCCTATTTATTTATTCACTTTCGACTACTGGTATTTGACTGATCCCATATGTTTGTTGATTTGTACTAATATCACATTCATCTCAAATTTTTCTTTATCTTTGACCAGTGGTATAAGCATAATCTTATAGAACAAGAAGGTTTACATTGGAAGAGAGAGGTAAAAATTCCCTCTATGCACCACATCCCCAGTACAGTATTTATTATTCATTGATTTTTCATTAAGGACAGTTTAAATGAAAAATCAATGAATATTAAATACAATACTCCAGAAAGAAACAATTTTGTTTTTTAGAGTGTTGTATGTTTTTAATTATTTGTATTGACAAAATAAAACTGTTAAGTAAATTTTAAAGACATCATATCTGTGAAATTACTCTACATAAGCCTAAAGAAGCTTTATCTTATGTAATCATGGATTTGTGACCGGTGGTACAAAACTGAACCCTTCTGTCCAAGCGGTATTACTTTAATTGAAAATGTTCAATAATCTTTTATTGTGTTATTATACTAGTTTCAGTTGACTAATGACTGGTGACCAATGCAGTAAGACTGACTCTATGTACTTTTTTATCTGTATTAGTAGGTTCCCATGTATTCACTGATATGTGATGAGTGACATCAGACTGATCCTATGTATTTATTGATCATTGGTCTGTGCCGGTATTGGTCTGTGTCTATGTATTGTGTTTATTGGTCTGTGCCAGTGATATTTGATTAATTTCAATCATATATTGATCTGTGACAAGTAGCATTGGACTTGTCCCAAGGTATCATTGATCTGTGACTGGTAGTATTAGAATAATCATATGTGATTCTGAATTTTATGAATTCATTCGCAGAGTTCTGATATTTATACGATCTCATATATTTTAAAACTGTTTTAAAGGTAACATGAACTTCAAACATTCAGTTTTAATGAGTGCAATGACTTAGTGATTATAGATATCATTCTAATTTCTAAAGTTACACTTGAGTAGAATATTTATGCCTTAAAGATGAGGTTTTATGTTAGGAATTACATCTTTTGCCAGGGATATATTAAACAGAATGACACAGTAAAGACTGGATGTAAAAAAGACCTTGCTGTCATTTCAATCTTTAGTTTAACAAAGTTTTTTTCCTATGTCCTAAAATGTATTTCCCATAGGACCAAAGAGTGGTAATGTGATTCATATGTCCTTATCCAGCATGAATATAACCTTGTTATAGCTATATTTCATCAATCTATGTAGATACTTGAAATAAAATATCTTTTAGCTTGTTCTTTGATCTGTAATATAAAGCTGCATTTTTAATTGCTTGGGGTGTATTACCATGCCTTCTTTTATCCCTTTATTGATCTACATCATGTGCTTAAATATCTCAATGTACGGTACATAATTTATTACCACCTCAATTTCAATTCACTTTGAATGGAAGGCAAACGTTCTATTTTTCTCATCTCTTACATTTACCTTGTCATTTTGAGTACATTTTCATTGCAGTCAATTTAGGTCACAAGTTAAATATGCGCTTCCCTTAATGTCTGGTTAGATTTAAAATTGTCCTGTATAACTGTATGTGTGTTTCCCACTGGACAATTGTAAAATGCAATATTGGCCTGTTTTAGCAAGGATCAGTGAAGTCTGTGTACAGAGTAAAGATAAGCAGTTATAAAGTTGGAAATGTCTTTGAAAAATCTATAAAGAAAAGTATGCCAGTTTTAAAGAAAATAAAGGCCAATTTCTCTGTGCGTGTAGTTTATAGTAGAATTGTGCACAATGTGATTTAAATCAATAGAAATCAAATAAAAAGGCATCTCAGGTGAATACATACTCAAAAAAATGATACGGTTTAAATCATAAAAAAAAAAGAAAATATACCTGCACAACTCTAATCAGTAAAACAGACATGATTGATATTACCTTGTTGAAGATAAATAATATTTAAAATGTTTATGAACAAAAAAGTTCAAAACACAAAACTTCAGTATAATATCATATAATATAAAAAACATTAGTCAATAAACAATATCATACTTCCTGACTTCATAATATCACCACAGGGGTGTCAAAGTAATTCTAACTTCACAAGCAAGCCTTTCAACCTTCCTCAAAAATGAAATGATTATCCATGGAAGGCGTGCTCCGCAAAAACTTGGTAAATGCTGGACATTACTATTGGCATAATAGGCCATTATATGCATTTATAAAGACATTAAAGGCTCATTGTCTTTTTGTCACATAAATGTTTGATATGAACAATAGTAAATGTAACGTTACTTATTTCACAACTGTATTGCCATAACCATTAAATGTCAAGTACATTTTTCAAAGAACAATTTATTTTTATAGAAAAAAAAGTGATTGGGGCTGTGGGCATTTTTAAAGTTAACACATAAGGTCAGAAATTCGGGAACTGCCATTACTGATTTGTGCAGGTTCCTGGGTGCATTTTAGCACCTCATCTATGTTAAGAAACCGACTTGGTACCCCTCCTACCTTACCCATATTCTCTTAGTATATACATCCTCCTATGGATATTGTACCTATACCTCCATCCCTATGAAAGCCCCCTCATTCTATTCTATCCTACCTCCACATTTAATACATTACTATACCGATCATTGACAGGTATAGTACTAAAATGCTTTAGTTGGACGAAGACACTAAGATTGGATGCACGATGAAAAAAGCTCAGCTGGACTCCTGTTATTGTGTAGTGCCAACCATCCAAGGGGTTAATAGAGGACAGTTGTCCTTAGTTACCATCTTTTGTGATTGGGTGTGTGAAGGTCCGAAGTCTGTTAAAGGGTCCGGTTTTAAAAAATAGGAGCATCCTATACAGTTGTCATAGATAAGAGAAAGACATCTGAGCAACAAATTTGGATGAGAAGAAGGGAAAATCTGTTTATTAGGGCAGTAAACCCCGATTGAAAAAAGGGTCACTATGTTATAGTAGGTTCCGTGATTGGTCTGTTATATACCTAATGGGCCTGATTTGAAGAGATATACTGTGTCACAGTTAGGTTTTCTAGGAAGTATAGAGGCGATCCCTGGTGGTCAGTGGAGTAGCAGCATAATATGCCTTCTTCTGATCCAAAATTGTTGCTCAGACATCTTTCTCTCATCTATGACCTTCTGCATTATTTTGTTGAATGTTGGTTTTCGCAATCCCCCGAGGAAGCACAGTGGGCGAAACGCATTGCAAGACCTTTCACTTTCTTTTTATATTATGTCATTTATAATGATTAAAAAAGTAATTTAAACTGATTCCCAATTATTTGGGGACCTGTGTCACAAATATTATTTTATTAGTAACCAATTTTTTTTCTATGCAAATATCCAAAGTTTCTTGTAATAAACACTGCTATGGTTACTGTACCTGACTGGTTATGTATCAACCCTCCTGTAGTCATTGAGCAGTACAGTGATGGTTTCACTGGCTAGGTAATACCTAGGTTTGCAATGACATTTGGTACTCATAAAATGGATGTATAATATTTGATGGTTGATTATTAGGAAATATACTAAATAAAAATGTTTTTTCCCAGCTATAAGGCTTTGGGACTAGTTTATCAGTGTTGATTTTCTGATCTCAGGATATGATTTATTCCAATTAAGTAAAACTGAACACTTCACACATATGCACACAAATATATAGGAGTCCAGCAGGTATCCCCATGGTCTTAGCTGCATATTAATGGGAGTACAATGCCTGAGTGAGGATTTAACCTTCAAATATAAAAATAATCCCACATGGATTTACTGAAATGTTAATGATGGGATTTTTTCTAATTATTGTAAATATGCCTTACAAATGTGTCAAAGCAACTATTACAAATGTATTTTAGCTTATATTTACTTCTAAATAACCATTGGGAATGTTCTTCCCTATCACAGTGAAATATACATATTTATTCAGGGTACAGAAACTATAAATCAATTGTACCAATGTGTTGTTCTTTTTAATTTAATCCATTAGAGCACCTTATTATTACTTTCTGAATTTAAAATTTGTTGGGGAAGTTGGTATATCAACAGGAGATGCCGGCACCAGCAACCAGTACTATTATCTATCAACAAAAAGGGGGCAATATAAAAAAAAGAACAGTGTGCACTGTTGCATCAATACAACCACAACCTCAGTTAATCTCATGTACTATATTTGTGGATATGCGCACAGGTATATTCACTAAAAATTATGAGAGTAATACCCAAGTAATTGCATTGCTAAAATAAAAATAGTATTAGCTGTAATTTATTAGAATGTATCATACAGTTGTTACTTATTTGTATTTACATTTTATCCAGGAACAATACTGCATGAGGTGCTAAAATTAATAAAAGATGCTGTAAGAAAAAAATGTCATAATCTATTGTTTGCGTAAGATGTAAACACATTTACATAGGATGAGAACATGAGGTATACATCCTGGCTGATGTGTTAACCTTGTCTATCATACTGATCTAATGATTTCAATACTTTTTAAATTTGAACTAAAGTAGGATTGCTGAGCAGGAATTCCGATGTCTGCGAATTTATAGCTGTGCTGTATAACTGTACTGTGTCAGTGACTATGAAAGAATTGAACAGCATGACAGTCAGCCAACTAAAAAACAGTTTAATGATGATAGACTCCAAATTTCTATTTCTCTCTATTTGATTAAACTTGTCCTGAAAGAAACATTGTCAATACTCCCATTCTGAAAATGCCAGTTGCTACCTGTTGAGCTTCAACTTTATACAATAATGGTCATATACAACTTAACCCATTAGGGGTCTTTTGCTAGCCCATGCTCCCTCATTGTCCATCACGTAAACTTAAACACAATTCAGTTCAAAACTTACACAGACTGAGAAGGTATCACTGGGATTTTGTTACAATGAACTATTGCCTACATTGATATACTGTAAGTTTAAACATAACTCAAAAAAAACCCACAACTGAATCTATGTAGGGTTAAAAACATTAGGATTGGAGTTAATTTGTCATGCCAAATAATTATGTTTATTTTAATTATTATTAAAATGATCAGGTGATTTTTACAAAATTTTGTCTAAATTTCACTGTGTGGTGAAATTCGTTAAGTTTTGTTTCTTAAGGGACAGGCAATGTCTCTTCTCCAAAAACATTATCTCACCTGTCTGATCATAAATTTTTAAATACACTCACCTGCTCCTGTTTTGTTACGGGCGCCTTCTTCTTATGCATATGGGAATTCAATCAGTCTCGGCGGCCCTGGAAGACTGAATAAAAAAAAAACAAATAGGGATTTAAGTATTCTTTACTGCAGAAGGAACATTTCCTGTTCCTTCTGCACTAAAGACCTGCCTGAATACAAATTTTCAAAGTGGAACTTTAGTTCTGCTTTAGGCTTCAAAAAAAAGTAAAGTCACTAATAATGAATCTATATAATATATGGGGTTTACTTATAATAATATTATTAAAACGCTTGTAAATGGTAATAAATCATCGTTAAATTTCCATTATTATTAACTGGTATAATAGTACATAAATGTCAGTAAGAAAGGGAAGATTGCTCTATAGTTCTTGATTTCACCTTTATCTAGTTTGAAATGCAATAGCAAAACAGACCCAAAAATATATATAGGTTTATATTTTGAAACGGAAACTGCAACACATTTGCTATTTTCACTGTTTTCCATTACACTGGAATATAGCTGGGAACTGTCCACAGCATAATGGAAAAGAGGATAAACTTACAATGATTTACGATGGGCTCTGGTGAACTTGATCAAATTTTATATTCCTAAGTTTGTGCAACTGTGATACATTTGACGCCTAATGTATTTTTACATTTAAGAATCTGTTTGCAATTTGATTATCAGCATTTCATGAACCAGATAGTGACCTGTTGCAATGCATATTCTGTTTGGCTGATCACAATTACTAATTTTTGTATATTTAGATGATTTCTCTGAGTTTACCTTAAATGATTTGTTAGGAACACTTGATATCCTTTTGAAAGCTAAGAAAGCAAAAACCTCTAAGCATAGGTATGTCCGCCAACAAGAAACCAAATGCATGTTTATAAAACTATATGAGTGAGTGAGCATGTTTTTAAAGATGAACATCAATGAAACCTGGCAGTGTGTTTCTTATACAAGATAAGCCTTGCCAATCTATGGACCTGTAATACAGTGTGTATGTGATTCAAACACTTGCTATGTAAATGTTGTTTATATTTAAAAAATATGTTGTTGAGGACCAAACTGAATGAGTTTATTTTTACAGAACTCCGAACATGAGTGTTTAAACCTTTTAGTGTCAAAAGACAAATCCTAAGGTTCCTTTGGAGATTTATTAACAGTTTACTGTTTCCGAAAATGAACCTTCCCAGCAGTAACCCTGAGTGTGGCTTGGGGTAAAAAAGATGCTGAAAGTGGTAACCCCAAGTCACACTCGGGGTATCTAAAACAATGAAAAACAATAGTAAATAGAGCTTTACCTGGTCCGCTGGCGTTCTTCTCGATCCCTGTCCTCTTGCATCCTCCGATCGGCATCCTCTGCATCTGATGAGTCACCAGGAGTTGCCTGTGATGTCGGTGCGTGCGGCCGTTGGGGGAGTGGCAGGAATTTCAAATTATTTTGTATTGCATTCAATACAAAATACCTCGACTGAATGCAATACAGTGGATTTAAATGTCTAAAAGCAGTACATTGCCCTTCATGAAAATTTATTTTACAGTATAATATACCATTTTTTAATTTATTTAATTTATTATTTTGACATGATTTTGTGTTTCAAATTTAATATACTCATAATATATTATACTGTAAAATAAATTTTCATGAAAAACAATGTACCGCTTTTAGACATATAAATCCAGCCAGAAATGAATGTAGTACATGTGAAACAATGACTTATGGCAAGTGTGAAGTTGAATTTCATTAGCTGCAGCAACTAAGTATTTTTGGGATAGGTAAAATAAATGAGTAAATCTCTCTCTCTCTCTTGCCCTGATTTATCAAGCAAAATCGGAGGATCGCTCGCGCACGTATTTGCGTCCCAACATCAACCCATCTAACCTATTTATCAATGGATTTTCACCCGTTTAGAATATGCTGGCATATTCTCCCAACATTTATGAACTGAAATGATCTAGCATTTCAAAGGGGGGCACCTATAACAGCTTGACCCTAGCTAGCTTGCATTAAAAGTCAATCTTTCCCTAACAAATCATTCTTTCAAACGGCACACATCTTCCAGTTAGCCCTAAATAAAAATTTGTGATGTGTTAAAATGTTTAAAACATATATATTAGCTTAGAAATAAGCATTCTTTTAAATGACCCAATATTTTCAGGTTCTGAAAGAGTTACCTGATTTCGGCTGTTTACATAAGCGAATGCCTAAACGCTTACCATGCCTAACCCGAGGATCCGCCTGGTGATAAATACCTGAGAACTCTGGCAGGCGAGATCTCGCTTTTGCCAGTGGGCTAGATCATCATGGTGTGTTATCCTTATCTATGTTGCTGCATTTGATACTTTGCTTACCATTTAGCACAATAGCTGCTTTTGTTTTTTAAACTTTGAATGTTTCAATGTTCATTTTGCAATTAAGAAGCCACTTAATGCTATGTTATTGTGTCTGTAGCCATATTGTTTCATTGCAATAATATGACCTTATTACCACCTTTAAATGTTTGTTCTGCATAAATATTTTCTAATCTAGTTTTCCACCCTTGATAGGTCCAAACTGCATATTGGTTTTGTAAGTATTTTTTAAATGCAATATTTCTTGGGGCATTTTTGAAATATTTTGGCTTTATATAGAAGTGTAGGTTTACATCTGTTTGTGTGTTTTTTTTTATTTTGTCAGGTAAATTTAGTGCTGTCTGTGTGGCCTCTATATTTTTATCTGACCTTTTTGAAAACGAAAATGAAAATTTATCTTGAATAAAGTCGTTTTGATAATTTTTTAGTTGTTTTTTTTTCATGTGATCTCCTTTATAATCTCCCTGGATCTTTAACCTTGGGTGATTAAACAGACCTACAATTTAACACGTAAATTGTGATTGTTTTGAATCTTTTTCTTTTTCTCTATGAATTGTTCAAATTACAAAAACAGCATAATTGTCCTATTTAAACTCGGTTATTTGATGTGCAATGTTGTTCGCCAATGTGAACCCGCTATGTGTGCATAAACTGTGTTCCCCAGAGGTTCAAAACCACCTATTTGAAAAGATTGCCTATTTCTCATGTCATGATTTCTGATGTCATGGGCTTGGCTCAAAGCTAGTTTAATACTTTAAAGGAAAGCCCCTCCTCCTCTTGTTTTGTTAACTGTTTACACAAATAGATGCACATATTACAATTTGGCAAAGCATTGCTTCTGCAGCCTAAAAAGCACAAAAAATACTATCCAGCACCATCTAGTTGCGAACAAAACATGATTTAACATGCTGAATAACACCTAGACCTAATAACTGAATCTATTCTGTAACTGGATAATAATATCCCTTTTCTGGGAACCTCTGGCAAGCCTCTGGAATGTCACACCACAGACTACTGTAAATTTGTGGATGATATTGGTTCTGGTTAAAGTAGGATTGCAACTTTATGTGCTTCCACTACCAAGCTGATGTGATGAAGTGAATATATAGTGGGCCAAGGTCTAAAATGGCATTCAAACTGCATAAATACCGTGAAAAAGCAATACAATATGTTTTGCACAAAGTATATTGGTCCCTGGAGGTTTTATTTACTAATACTTTTTGAATCATGTAAACACCTAAATAATAAATACACTCTAGTATTTGAGCTTGTCAATCAATATGGTTTGATGTTGTGCTTGGCAAGCTGAACCTTCTTCTATCACCATCAGGTGTGTAAGAATGAGTAAGCAACAGAGCTGGAGAGCTAATTGACAACCAGTTTGGACAGAAAGTGGAAATTTGCTTGTAATGAAGCACACTCGAACAATAATGAAGATTACAAAAAATCACATCAATGCATACCATACTAACAAACTTATTTGAGTAATCCCCCCTCCCCTCCACAAACCATTCCAGTTAAAATAGTAATAATGAAAATGCATATGTATTTATATACATTTAAATCTGTTTTGACATATACACACAAGTGGAATCACTTATTGTTTCTTGATACATGTATTATAACATCTTTGCCAACACTATTTTTTTTAAATATTTGATTTCTCTAAAGCCAAACTATAATGAAATTTGAAGCAGATCCAAAATGCTTTTGAACATTTTTTTTACATTCATACTATGACATATTATAAAGTGCTAATTAGTATATATACAGCTCAATATGAATTAGTTTGCAGTGTTGCAACCAGTCAAAAAAAATAAAACGTATTAAAATAAAAACGTATCTGAATTAGTATAAGGTAACATAAAACTTCAGCACTTGACAAAAAAAGATCAATCAGTAATACGATGTTCCCTGTGGAGAGGATATGGGCCTGGCGAACTTCTTTGCATTTACTTGATAAATCAGCCCCTCTCTCTCTCTATATATATATATATGCCTTTTGCATTCCATTTAACCCCTTTTAAATCACTTAAATCAATGGTGACTGTTTAGCATGCTGGCAGCATTATCTGTAATATACAAATACACACATCCATGGAATGCCCTCCAATTTTTATATAATGGTACAGAGCAGGAACAATGCAGAAGCATAGACCGGTATTTAGGCAATGTTTAAAATTGCAATGAAAAATTATATTGATATGGTCCTTAGGGATCTACATATCAGAAAAATCATGAACCTTTTGAATATAGAACCTCGCTAGACCATAACGTTGATTGAGGTGTTCTATTAAGGTGTCATGTTCTACTATATAACGCACTGCTGAAAGACAAAGAAGTATGTGGACAGAACATTTTCCTTTGTCTCCAGCTGTCATAAATTCATTTCATTACAAAATGCTGTTTCTGTGCAAGTGTTCTTTTGAATCCAGGCTGGAATTTAACTTGGGAACTTGACTCCCAGCTGGTTAGTTACGCCTTTTCAATTACTTTGCCTAGAAACATAAGATTTGATATTGGACTGTAAAGGAAAGAAATGACAAGCAGCTCATCATTTCATAAATAGCAACACAGAGAGGAAAAGAATCTCTTCACAAGTGCATTAAATACATTTCCAGCACTGAGTACTACTAGCTAGAAAAAAGGGACCCAGATAAAATCTGAGCTGTTGAAGACTCCTCTAAAAGAGTTCTGCTTTAGTTCTGTTCATAATATATCATAAGGCATTCTCAATTCTGTATAGATTCTGATATGTTTTTTCCTGCTTTAAAGTTTATAAATAAATACATTTACAGTCATGCTGAGGTAGGGTGATTATTGCAAAGCTTCAGTTTGTCTTTAATAGTGTATTTACCAGTGAGACAAAACATTCATTTGATGCAGTGACATGTATTTGTTTGTTTTCAATAATACACAGATAATGAAACAGTTTAATTTTTAAGTCTACACTTCTTTGATATGTATGTTACTTTGCCCTGAAATGATGGGCATCCTGTATTGTAGTGAATGCAATAGAATGTGTTATATGATGTATGTACATGCTTGGACACATCGGGCTTTTTTTTAACCATGTAACTATACTTTTTAAATGCCATTGAACCAAACTAAAAAACCTCTGTATGTTAGGTTTGTGAATTAAAACCATATGAACTGTGTTTATGTGTGTGCAGTAACTTCAGTAAGTAGAACTGTTATAACAGTCATGCTTGAAAGGATATAATAGAAAAGTTGAGTAGGCTATTGTGGCAATAACATATTAATATTTATTAATCAATGATTGTTGTTATCCTAAAATTAACATAGAATTCCGATTCTATAAAAGGATTGAATCATAACATTAACATATATACAAAATACAATGTTTACACTTTAAAATTGATGAACTAGTTTTTTTGTGATAGTCTCACATTCTTCACATGCTTCTTCAGGGGATTGATGAGATGAGAGACCTAAGGAAATAGTAACTGTACCTAACAGATACAGATGAAATAAATATAAATATAAACACCATAAAAACCAAGTAAATATTATCAAAAGAAATCAGATATCAAGAATGTTCAATATAGTGTCAAAAAACATTCAATAGATACAAGGAGATCAATCATATATATCACATGGGTAATTAGCTACTTAGATAGGGCAGTCACTGTGCTTTAAAATTAAAAAAGGGGAGAAGAAGAGGAGGTACCTAGGAGAAAGTCCACGCCTGAGTAGCACAAAAAAGGGTATTCTAAGATGTAATTAAATATAAAATTAATTGTGTATACAGTCTCTGAAGTGATTATTTGTGCATTATTATTGGTCACCATTAGATGGTGCTGTGACTTCATGTAAAATGTGTAACAGACTAATAACGTCACAAATGGCAAAAGTTTGTTCTGTACTTTTCATTGGGACACACTGTCATCTAGTGGCTCTATTACAAACCAAGGTTTTTTTTTTCTAATGGCTTTTTCCAGTAAAAAAAAATCTTGGTTTTCACGTAAGTATATATAGTATACTGTATTTGCTAAAAACAGGAAATGGTAGTGAATGATTGTGCATGTGAATGAAATGCTGACTACCAGCTCCTAGATATATATTGAAACATTTTACCATTCTTGGGAGGTTACAATAAACAGTATAAAGGTGGTCCCAGGGTTAAGGACATCCAACATACAGAGACTCTTAGATACGAACGGGACTTACCTGCTCCCAGTTTGCATGACTCTGAAGAACAACTCCTTTGCTAAACACAGCTGAGGCTGAGCTCTTCTGCAAGCTCTTGGAACTCTTTAATGACCAAGGCAAACTCTGCAGTTATTTCTTTTTGCATAACAACAATCTTACTATTTGAAAAACAACCTATGCCTGCATAATTCCTAAAGTCATTTAAGTGCTACAATTCATTTTTGGCCCTATCCACCCTAAATGGTGGATTAACAGATGGAATATTATATTTGATTTATTTTTCAGTGCAACAAATCACATTCTACGGCAGGTACAGTATGTTGTAGTGTGCCATGATCCAGGTTTATTATCCATTACAATAATGTTCATTAGTGTGCTATTTAAAATGAATTACATTACAAAGTGGTTGATGCATTACTGTATGTTTTACCATGTGTGAGTCCAATACATAAATAATACTTGGTCCATAAAGTTTTTCTTCTTTCAGAAAATTTTTGGTTCAGAGAGTAAGTAGTGTATAAATGTCAAGGTAAAAAATTGTCAAAAATTTGTCAAGGTAAAAAAAACTACTTATTCAGAAATATTTTACTGGTTTGTCACTTGCAATTTATAATTGGCTTTTTGCCCTTAATGCCACTTAATTTTGCAAACTATATCCAAATCTGGTATACCAGTTGTGAAAATTCCTCCATAGGATTACCATCAGTCCATGTGACACTGATTCATATTTTAGAATAAAAGGAAACAATGTAATCCTTATTATTTGCTTTCTGTTCAGATAAGTGTTTAAAGGTCTGGTCAGGTCACATTGCTCTCACAGCAGTTTCCCACATTGCAAAGAAATAAAATAATACCACTTTCTGATATATCTTGCAAAAAAAGAATATGAATATTTGCAAATAACTAGCTAAATTCTACAGATAAATGTGTACACATCATGTCAAAAATAAAAATATCTGCCATCAGACTTTAATTGAACTGGTGGCTCAGCACGCAGCCTCCCAATAATTATAAACAGACTCTAATATGGATTTATTTGAACAGCATTCAATTAACTGACATGAAATGCAGGCAAGATAATTATATAAGTCCTCTTTGAAGCTGCAAAATTATTTAAAGACTGACAATAAAATACCCATTACTGATCACATTCCAAAATTATGTTTTACAGCAAAAAAAACTGCAGGCAATGTGGCAACATTCATAAGAGTAAACAGAAAAAGCATCTCAAAACACTTAATCATTCCACCTCAAAAACATGGCTTGCTTTTTTCTGCTACAGGCTTCTAAAGCAAAATATGACAGTTAATAATAGATTACAAAAAAGTGGTGCCCTTTATCATCTTAGTCTTCAGAGGCCTGTAAAAAGAACAGTGTGTTCAGGGCTACTTGTAATAATGTGACGTCAAAAGGCCAGTTTGTTTCTTTTTAAAATGTCGCTGTGTGTTTTACTGAAAGTTACTTTGCATTGTTTCCTATTAACACACTAATTGATCAAGATAAATAAAAAATATATTCTTATTAGCAGTATGAAATTCCCAGTACCTAAAACTACAGGGAACTAAAGGTAAAGTATAATTTTCGTGTTACCCAGTGAAGAATGCCCTATCATGTCTGTTCATTCAAAAAAACAGAATAATTATTTTCCTTGATTATTATCGGATGAATTTGTTTGCAATTTTTATTAAAATTCAGAAGTGTTTTTACAATTTAGCAGATAGGACTTTCATAGTGGAATCACTGGGTATTATTGTACTAAAAACTACCAACGTGTAAATATTAAAATGGCAATAACATTTAAATTAAAATCAAATAATATAGCTAGTATCAGATGTTAGTGTTTGGGCTTATACAAATTGTAATATTTAAAGAAATATTGGTTTTGTAATTTGATGTGGCCCAAGAAATCTAATTGTAGCTAAACTGTCAGAAATATTGGGTTAGCATTGCTGATTTTCTTCTGAAAATACTTTCTATACATTTTGGGTATTATACCTGGAACAAAAATGCAGATCAGAAAAGTCAGAAGTCTTAAACCTGATGTAAAAAAATATTGAACTAAAGTTAAACATCAAAATTATGAGCAGGAAGGTAAACACACCTGTCTGTTAAAAATTGTTTTATTGAGGGCACCAGTATTTTTTTGTTTATATGTTTTATTGAGAGCCCGCAGTTCTCTTCCAGGTTTGGGATTTTCAGCAATCCTGATTGGCAAGGTGGTAACAATGTAACTTCTATGCATGAGCACGGCAATTCATTAATTCAAAGTGGAGCAGAGTAAATGTATAGGAAATGGCCAAGACCTGACAATAAACCCACAGAAAATGTTCTTGTCTAGACATTGATTTGTTTCCTTTTAAAGAGTACCTAAAGTCAGTCATCAGGATGCAGTATTAATTGACAAAAGAGACATGTAAAAAAATGGTAAAAAAAGTAAATAAATAAATCTCTGGCTTTTTGTTTCAATTCCACACTGTTCAGCGCACTTGCAGGTGTTACATCTTCAATGGCCATCTAATGTCCGAAGACGATCACCATTTTCACAAACCTGTATGTATGTATGTGCTATAAATGCTGATTATGGTGGAAGCTGTGCATCCTTGCTGATTGTGACGGAAGCTCACCATCCACCAAATAGTTACCTACTTTTGGATAATACACAAAATAACAGCATACGGAAGAGGGGGGTCTTCCAGTAACTGAACTTCCTATGCATCTCTGACATCATGTGAATGAATACTGAAAGCCACAAAGATAGCTAAAATATAAAGATGTCGGAATAATCTATAGTATTTAGGAAAGTTCATCTTTCATCATGCCTGACAAAGAGTGTGTGACTCCATTTCACATTTTACTAGTACATTTTCTGTTACCTAGAAAAATCTATGCATAGAAAAGCTAGTTAGTTGTCAATACCCTATTATGGTCTGTACAAAACTCTATCATCCCTGCTTATGGTGTGATTATAGAACCACAATATTTGTGCCTCCCTATAGTTAACCTGCCCACTGTGATTTATTGACAGCACAGTTCTTTTTTATGACATGGCATTTGGGTGATATGCAGAGAAAATTTTGTCGTACTGTTAAAACTTTCTAGAAGACCCTCCACCTAAGTTGCAAATTTCATACACTAGAAAGGCCAACAGGATCAGGTGACTAGATTTTTAATATTACTTTCTATTACCTACTGAATTTTTTGCATTACTATGTTACAATGGGCCTGAATCATAAGAGGTATGTCACCTGGCCTTGTGACAGAGGTGTATGAATCATCTATGTAATATAAATGTAATGTCAACTCATTTGGAAGGTATACAAGCTCACATATAAACATTTTACCAATTGGATTTGCAGTTTGCCTGGAGTTTGTTTTCAACAGTTCTTAGTTTGTGTGGATTTGGGCTACAGTGAATTTTTCTGCTTGTTTTCTTTCCATTTTTTTATACCAATATGATGAGCTCAATATCCCTTTACATTTGTTGACTAGATAACACACCGAAATCCAGCTAACCCTGGTGCGCACACCACAGTGTAAGCATAAGTATTATTCTTTGCACTATCTCTTTATTTTAATTAAAGACCTCATATTTTGACCCTTATTGAATCCTCCCTTTATTTAAATAAAATATCCAATCATGCATCATGTAAAATAAAATAAGCTTATATTTTTAATCAGTCCAGGAGAACAATAAGGATTAAAAAAAATTAGGGGTTAATCACTGTGGCACACATACGTTGTATGCGCGTTGATGTACATGTTGAATAGGAAACTTTATGATGTTTATACAACAATGTTAGATATGTATGATGCTGCTCAAAAAAAGCTGTATACATTTAAAAAACAAATAGTGTTAATGTTGTGCACATCGACATAACATTAAATGTTGCAAGCAAGCAGGGGACAGGTGATGCCTTTTCTGCAATGAAAAATAATCTGTCTTTTCACAATTATTTAAGTAAACTCACTTCTCTTCATTCTGGTCCAGGCTTCTTCACCTAGCTTTTCTCCAGGTTCTGGAAGTTCAGCCATCTTGATTGGCTAGACTGGAATGAAGTCACTGTGTATGCGCATGACCATATGGTCATTCCTGGCAACTAGCTATGTAGGATTTATATACTGTGCTGTAAATACACAGCTAAGTGTACAGTATAAAGAAGATTACAGGCCGCAAGTTTGTTTTATTGCAGAAGGGACATAGCATGTCCCTCCTGCAATAAAGTACCTGTCTGCTTGCAATTTTTTTTTTTTATTAGGTTCTAGTGCTGTTTTAAATTGAATTCAACTTAAAAGAAACACTGATGTGACTGTCCTTCTAAGTAATGAAATGTGCGTTGCCGAAGTTAGGTATTAGCTCAAAATCTCTGTTGGGTATGCTGCTGTAAAAAATGGCAATGTATGTGCAGGGATTTCTCACTGGAATCTCAATTCCAGGCATCAAACAGAAATCACGTAAGCTGGCTGGTGCATGAACTTTTTTGCACAAAAATATGCGCTTACTGGGATTTTATCCCTATAGGTTATGCACAATTTAAAATGCCAGCAGCCCAAAACCAGTAGACTATTTATCAAAAGTGTCAGAAAACAATTTAGTTCACATTTGTTTGCTCATCTTATTTTAGATCAAGCTTTAAAGGTTATTACCTCCAAATCAAGGAACATCTCCTGTCCCTTTCTGCAGTAAAATCCTGCGTTATCACAAATTTCGAAAGCTGAACATTAGTTTTTCTTTAATGTACACTAGGCCTAGGGAAGGCATAGGGATAATCAAAAGTGTGTTTTGAATGTACTGGACTGAAGAAACCTTTATTATTCTCTGACTGTTTGCTTTGTTTGTTGTAACGTTTCCTTACTTGACTGTTGACTGTTTAAGCGTCCCATAACTGTGAATGCTTTACATTTGTTGAGAATGAGCAAAACTTAACGTTTTGGTTCACCGCAATTGCGGGAACAATTAAGTCAGATTGGCATTTTTCCATTTTTGTACTGTTGTGAAGAGGGAAGGCAAAATTAGGGTGATTTCTGTAGTTTTTTATTTAAAGAATTTACTTTAAATGGTTTCCAGGCATTCCCTGTGTTTTTAAAAAAAATCAGAAAGATAAGGGTCAGCTGGAGGAACAGTGTTGGGCATGAGCATATGAATGTAACACTCCCAGAGACTGGAGGGGATTTAGGGAGGGGTTAAACTGGGAAACTGTCCAAGTGTTTAACCCACCCTATCCAGGGTGACAGAATGGCAAGGGGTACACACTTCTGGAATGTTAAGCATTTAGGGTCCCCAGGTAATATTTGTCTAGGACCTACCTACTAGATTGTAAGCTCTTCAGGGCAGGGTCCTCTCCTCCTGTATTACTGTCTGTATTAGTTTGTCATTTGCAACCCCTATTTATTTGTACGGCACTGCGTAATATGTTGGTGCTATATAAATCCTGTTTAGTAAAATTATTAATAAAAGGACCTTTATTTTGCCTATTCAAAGGTGTTGAATGCTTCAGACTTTGCCAGAAGCTATATAACCACAATCTTCTATCGCAGGAGCATTGCTGTCAATTTTGCTGTTAAAAGTAATTTAAGAAAAGGAGTAGCATAAGTGTTTTATTATCTACTTATGATTTGTTGTTATTGTAAAGACGTATCTGCCATACAAATGGATATAGCCTTAATAAATGGAAAAAGGTATTTAAGCTCAGAAGTGAAAGTTCTTCATTTCAGGTCAGCCTCTGTTTTTTTCTTCTTTTCTTTTTCCTTTCACCACGAGAGAGCCACAAAATCAATAAATCAGCCTCTTAAGTCTTCACTGAAGAAGCTTTCAGCATTAGGTTATTTGGGAACTTCTACATTTTCTGTTAATGACTAACTTTATAATTCACATTTAAAGACTTTCTACAGGTACAGTATGAGCTACCACCTGAAATATAAAAGACACAATCGATGCGGCCACTTGAATGATAACAGATAAGGATATCTACTTATATAACTGGCAAGTGTAAGTTTCCCGCATTATAACTATGAGTGGATCTTGATAATTATAGGAATGGCAGACAGCCAAAAGAGAAAAAAAATCTCAGTACGCAACAAATACACCATGTAAACATTTGACCTTTGTATCTTTCAGTGGTAAACTGAACTGCATGCACAAATAATCCCAAGGAAAACACTCACTTAGGTAGGTAAATAATAAAGGCACACAAAACATACATTTTGTATTAACACTGGCCTTTGTATGGACAATGTAGCCTCATTTTTTTCTAATGCATACCATGTAATAATAATAAAAAGGTACCAAGATTCAAAGGGTAGTTCTGAGAAATATCTTGAAGTCAAGAGATTATGTTATGGATTTAAAGATAACTTGACTTGAAAATTTGGATGTGTAGTTATAATGAAAAGGTGCAATATTAAAGAGCAGGCCCCCAAGCCACCTGCATGTCCTATACTAAACTTTGTGCCCTTAAACCCCACCAAAAATATCCTGAGTTTAATAGACAGACCTAGATATCATAACTCTAAAATGTTCTCCCTGTCATCCTAAAATTTAATGTGCTCTACTACCTGAAATAGCACTCATGTAATTACAACAACTTGCTTTCACCCACAGTAATAACCACGATTTATTGCAAAAAAAAAAGAGAACTTTCAAGTGTAAGTATATAACAATAATAACACATTGTAATATGCCTGGGCACACAAACCACAGCCAACTCCAAAAGTCCTTTTATCAAGTTTTATTGTAGTCATAAAACAAGACAAGGTATTTACAGATATCAAGTCCGATAAGGGTAGTACAGGAGGGTAAGGCAAAAGCAGGTCAGGAACAATCCGAGGTCAGGGCAGGCAGCAGGCAAGAGAGGTCACAAACAATCTGAGGTCAGGACAGGCTGAGTTCAGGCAAGAGTCAGGTATCAGACCGGGTTGCTATTTTAATAACAAATTGGAGAAACATTAACCAACACAAAGAATGCACCCAAGCACACTGCGTACACAGAGGCTTATAGCGGGCAATGGTGTTCAGGACAGGTTCTCCTTAAATGGCCAGAGTGACCAATGACCTTGCGCCACCTGGCACCATTTCATTGGAGGGTAACTGAATCCACTGCAGCCGATTGGTCGCAGGGAATTCAAACTAACTATGTCCCACCCCGCGGTGAGGCAGCCGAGTGCCACGCCCTCGGGGGGTACAAGAGGCACACGTGGTAGCACGCGCACACCTCTTCCCACAGCACCCCTGGGGCGTGCCCTACTTTGCACATCCAAAGGAGTGTTGAGAACAGGACTTTCTGTAATCACGTCCATAGAGATGCAAGGGATGCCGCCTGGCCCGAACAGTAGTTTGGCCACGATGGATCCCTCCGCCTGCAGAGATCAACACGCTGCGAGAAGGGCAGCAGCCTCGGCCATGCTGCCTGCTGCAGCAGCCTCTCCCTCTGCGGCTGGGATCCCCAGGGACGCCGCCGGCTCGCAGGAAAGGTAAGTTCCTTAGACACATATTTTGTTTTTTATATCAGTTTTGTTTCAGGTTTGCTGGTTAACCAAGGTACTTCAATGATGAAATTTATGAGTCCTGCTGAAGAGAACCCTTCCCCTGAAGTAGCAGAATGCCCTATCTGTGAAATGTGTTGGGCCCTTATGGTTGAAACTCACGGGACTCAATATTCCATTTTTTGTGTATAAACTTTTATTGACAAAGGTCTGATGCTATTAAGTTTTTCACATTTTATGTATTACAAATATTCATATATGTTAACTCATTTGAAATAAGTTATGGTTTCTCCAACACACGTGCTACTCTAAACTTCTCTTTTTTCTTTCCTCTTCCACTTTTACTGTACTTATCTTTGAAACAGTAGCGTTTTCTATATATTGCATACCAATTTTGCATTTGTTGTTTTTGTAGCCCAATGAAGTGTTGAAAAAAGCCTAAAAAAGGCTGTTTTTCTACCTTCAATACTACAATGCAATGTAATACAAAGGCTGCCATCTTCTTTTCTCTTCTCTTCTTGGATGTGATCTTTGGCCATCTTGATTGGCTCGCCTGGGATGACCTTACTCCTATACAAGTGCTTTTTCCAGCATTTTTGGGTATCCTGGCAACCAGCACTGAGCTGCGCATGTGGAGTTCACTTTAATGATCAGGCATATAGTAATTATTATTGCAGAAGGTATATTGCTTGTCCTTTTCTGCAATAATGTCCTGCCTAGTCAAAATTTCTTAAAGTGGATCTTTAGTTCTACTTTAAACTATTTGTATATAAATAATGTAGAATCACCTGCGTCTTTCTGTGTTGCAAGCAATTTTGCTAATCCTAATTGCTGTATTTCTTAATCTGATGGTAAAAAATTGAGGGAATATCAGTTTTCTTGAAAAACTTAAAAAACATTCAGTTTTAAAACATGTCTAGGCAAATAGAGGTTATAATTGGTAAATTGTGAAAGAGTTAAAAATGTTTCCAGCACCATCTTCAGCCCGAAATTCTTAATTCTTTGCAGAAGCAAAAAAAAAAAAAAAAAATCTGCACTTGCTGCCTTTTTAAAATGTAGGTAGAAACTTGTATATTATGCCTATATGTCATCCGAAGTATACAGTGTATTTTGTCTCATAATGTTCTGCACATACACATTGCTGGTAATCTAAAAATCACAGCAAAAGCATAATAACATTTGATAAAAAGCTTGCAAATAACATGACTTGACTTCAGATTTAGGTTTTACTCACTGAAAATATATGTATTTTACTGTATTTTACTTGACACCTAATTAAAGCATAACTCACTTTTTATTTTAAAATCATCAAACTGAATATATAACGCGAAGACAAGGAAAAGGTTGTCAGTGAAAAAATACAAAGTGACTGCAATTCAAATTAAAATGTCAGTGTATGGAAATAGTGACTTTATTTAAGTATTTCTGTCTGTAAAGGTGTATAATCATTGTACTGTTTTACAAGGTTTTCTCCTTTTCTTGCTACAACTGTTACTACTTAGACACTAGGACAGAAAGAAAAGTCCATTTGGCAATACAGCGATATACTGGAGCTGCAAATTTCTGACAGAAGCTGCATGTTCCTAGGCTAAGGGAAAAGCATGTCCATTTTTGCTGTAATTACAGCTGTTGTATTCTTGATTTTTTTTAAACTCATTTTATTAATTAATCAAATATGACAGCGGCTGGGTAAGTCAGATTCATTTTAATAAAATTTTGGATTACTGGAGCACCCAGGTTCTGCCATAATAGTCTATCTTCTCCAGTCTTGGAGAACATTGATAAATCAGGCCCATTGTGTTGTGTACTAGCAGGAGGTCTTTAGTCTTTACTTCCTTCGCCACAAGAATTAAAACAAATTGATATTTAACACTCACAACAGATACACAGAAATCTGGACATGTATTTTATTAATGGGAATGTGTATTATCAATGTAGCATCGAGCAGCCTTCCAGCCATGTAATGTAAACACACAGCAGATGATACGGCGTGTTCATATTAGTGTATTAGTGGTATTTCCAAACGGTTTTCAGTGGTTTAAACACTTCCACAAAATGGTTAATATTGAACTGAATAGGTCCCTTTTTATACTTTTTTTATGAGGGGTTGTTTGTGGTGGCAGCATTGCCAATATTTTTGGGGGTGTTACATACAGCATTCAAGAGTGGTTTTCACCCCAGCCGTCTCTAATGAGTTGAGTTGGAACCTCTTGTTACCACTTATGCAAGTGTTTTAGGCATTTGCAAGCCTTTTTTTATTTTTTGGTTTTGTGTATACTGGTTAGGCTGCACAGGGATTGCAAATACCTGAATGAGACTAGTTGTGACAGTCAGTACATTTTCCATGCACCTAGACAGTCGTTACCTCCAGATGGTAAACATAATGGTAAAATACTGCTACTTTGAACATGCCCTTAAAGACTAACTGCAATCCAAATATACAGTCTTTATTTTGATCTTTCAAGATTTATTACTTTAAACCACATGCAGCTGAAGAATTCATGGATGATCTGCTTGTTAAAATTTTGGTAAATACCAAATTACAGTAAGGATATCGGTGCACTTTAAGAGGGGCTAAACTGTGGAATCTGTGAAAAAGGTATACTTTTTAACTCACCAATATTGCTGGTTGTTTTCTTGCAGCTAATCTTCCCCTATTACTGGCTTGTTGTGTATTAGGTCTCTGTGACGGACGCCATCTTGATAGAGGTTCAAGTTCAAATGGAATTCCAGGCCAAGGGCACATTTTCTGGGTACTACACAGACACAAATATTATTTTGAGACTGCTTCTAAATCAAAGAAAATCTTTACATTTTCATTTAAGGCCCCCTTTGAGAGGTCTTTGTATATATATATTTTTTTTTTGTTGCATAGTGCAATGCACATTCTGATGTGTGCAAATAAATTCCTATAGTATGAGCAAGGCCTAAGACAGGGTTAAAAGACCTGTCAGTCTTCTTTATTCCTTCACCGAAGACTTAACAGGAAGTGAGAGGTTATGTTTCCAACATGAGGGAAATCCCTTCTTGGACACTAAAAATGGAAACAAGTTTTCCCATTGGAACACTTTCCCTCTATTTTTGTTATATTGACCAAATAAACACTTTGGATATACCCTTACTTTGATTCCCAAGGACAATGGTAATCAGGACATTTATAGAAGAAATATTCATGACAAAGCATCAAACACTCTATCCGTATCTAAAAAAGTTTTGCCTTTAGTTATTTTATTAGCTTCATATATATTAGATAAACAACTCAGCATAACCATGACTTTACATGTGCCACCTACTTTACATGTGCCACCTGCTATAAAACTGGATATTCATTTCAAATACTTGCTTTTAAAACCCTATGAGGATTAAACATTATTTTAATATCATTACATACAAGAGATCTGAGGTAGCTTTTTGCTCACACAGCCTTTCCAGTTGAAAGCACATCCACAACACCAATTAAAGTAAGGAAATCCTGAGAGATAGGATTATAGGCATCTTGTCACAACACCTTTATCTAACATGCATTTATTGCTAATAAAAGAAAAAAGATACAGTAAGATGCCCTTATTTCTGTTACCAAGGAACATATTTTCAGTGGTATTAACAAACAATGTTTTTACATATATTATAGACATCTCTTTTTTTTACTAGTTATAACTTGTGAGTAGATTTGAGGCCTAAAATTAAGATGTATTTTATCCATAGTAGACAATATAACAGGTTCATTTTAAATCAGGCATGGAGTGTGTATGCTGTTCTTACCATTCCAACACTACCCTACTGTTCAAATGTACGGCCACAACCCCTATAAATCCTGGATACATTTTAACTTTCTAAAAAAAGCCTGACAGGCTTTTGCCCAGACACCAATTCCCCAATCTGTCTGTAATGTCTTCAATTTAGAAAACACCTGTATTCAACCCCAGGAGGATGGTTGCAATATCTCAGATCTGTATGCAAGTGATGGTGCCTGGGAAAGCAAAGATTGGCAGATAACCATGGGACCAGCAAGGTAGACAGGGCCATTAAAAGATACAGGGGCCTGAGATGATACCAAAGGTTCTGTAAGGTGAGTCCACAAGTAATACACATAAAGTGAAGAGGCCAAGGGTAATACACATAAAGATAATATTCCAAGGAGATTATCCAAGGAGTTAGAGAGTTTGTGGTCAGTAGGGAACAAGCCGAAGGTTGTTTTCAGAAGGTCAAACAATGTTTAATTTAGCAACAGAAAAAGGGGCAAACACACACCCTATCGTTTAGTTTAACACTATGCTATTACAGGCAATATGGGTATTTTTAGGAGTAACGTTTATGGTATTAGCTAATTGTGGGTCAGAAGGTGCATGGTAGGGTCATGGTAGGTGGGTGGCTGGCACTTTTGGACAGTGCACACCTCTGCAACCAGGGGGTATAAAGCACTGTCATAAAGCATCTAGGTTCAGAGGAGGTGAGGGCACATAGTAGAAATGAGCATTCTTCTGACCTGGCACAAGGAAGCGTTGAGCAGCTTTTGCACAGAGTAGTTGCCACCAGCAACTTGCTTACAAAACATACTCAGGGCTATGCATGCTCCTCCTCTCCCCACATGTGACAGTACTCATGGCTGGCGATTGTCTATTGAATCAGTAATGCTGTATTGTAGGAGAAAATGGTGACGTGTTATCTAATACAGGACGTTACAAACTTTGATACTGAATGGTTAATCTCTGCAAAATTTGTAAACTTTAAATATTGTAATTTATTCTATTTATAGAAGGTCAGAAGTTTCTGAGAAGCGGTAACTACTACATCTATTATCAACAATTATTCTCCATGGTCATTTAGATTATGCCAACAATACCCAAGACTGTTGACTAAACTTTGACTACAATATGCTTTATGTATTTAGTTTTATCTGAGTAAAAAGCTGAGTGTACTATTTCCCTGGTCACATAAACAGTCACAATTTACCTTGGTGTCTAAAACCTGAGAAGGCTAAATTTGATGGTAATAAATATTGTCATCTCCATGCCATTGGTTATGGCCAATAGGGGTTAAACACATTTAAAACTCTCTTTTCTTATTCACCCATTACATAGGTTATACATCTGAGCACAGTCACTCCTCAAAACAGTCTTTTCACTCCAAAACAACCTAATCAACTCTGGCACCCACACACCATAATTATTCTGTTTTCCAGCTGTTGAAGTGTTGAAACAAGACACAGTATATGGGTTAATGCACATTTCAACAACATCCATTCTCACAAAAGCTTGGGAATTCATTTAGAACATCAAGGACAGTTGTATTAAAATTGTAGCTTTAATATATACAAAAAGAATAGTGTCAATTTATTCAGTTTTACATGTAATTTATTTTCTATTTCTATTCTTTTATTCTGACTCTGTCCTATTTTGTACATTATTCAGAACACTTTATTAAAAAAGAGAATTTACAAAAAAGAGATAGCACATTATAAAAATACAAAAAGTGACATACTTTCTGGGAAACCAGAGAAGACAAAAAAAAATATAATCACCAATACTCAAAACATACACACGTTTTGCATTATTATACCCTGAATTCAAGTTTCTCTTTTTATACATTTTAATGCCCCCTTCCTCTTTAATTTCTGAACAAGTTCTGTTCATTCTCCACCACTGGCATGCTTCTTTGCCACTGGCCACCTCCTACTTGTTAATTTAACTGATTGGCACCATGTGGGACACCAACAGCATCATCATTTGAATCAGACATTTCTTCTATTTCTTTTACGGACACTAGGCTTGATATCTATCTCAGGTTTTTCCTGTTGTATATATAATTGTTATCATGAAATGTAGCTATATTAACTGTTGTTTTTATTAGTGAAATTATAATCAAAGATACATGGGCAGTATTGTTGAACTTAGTATAGTCGGTTGTCAGGTATCAATAAAGTCCCATGCCAACTTTTCACTCTATGAATAAATCAGTATGTGGCATCAACTGTACAGTGACAACTATTCGATTAAAAGCTAATATATTGGAAACCATTTTGTTCATTTGCTGGCATGCACTTGCATTTTGGTGGTTTGAACCACTGTGTCTGGATGTGACATTTAGCACTTAGTTGACTTTGAGTGCCCCGTCACTTTTATTGACTTGAATGTAGATGCGTCCCAACCACAAGGTGCTTGGGCTGAAATTTGGTTGCGTTGTGGTTGTTGCTAGAGGACAGGAGATGGCCCAAAATCCCTTGCAGCATTGGCCCTGCCATTCACAGCACTCAGCCTCAAGGCAAAGTGTTCTTCAAATTGCCTGTCCTTGTATTTGACTAAATACTGATCCCAGGCACATATGGGGCATCCAGGTACACTTAACCATGCAGGTGTAGACTTCATGTCTAAAAGAGGCCTTAGAGTTCTAGAAATGTAGTAATACGGTGTAAAGCAGAGTAGGGGGAACCAGAAGGGTCAACATTATGAAGGTAATGGATTGAAAGAAAAAAAGAGATTAAGATTAAAAAAAGTATACCTTCTTTAGTTGTGTTTTTAATAAAACATTAAATTTTTTGTTATATTTGTATATTTGTTGAACATATTTGGTCTACTTTTTCTGTATGTCTGTTTCTGTGGGTTACATATACATTTACCAATACATACTTGTACACTTTAAACCATATCCTTCAATAAATTGTATTTTTTTTAGTACTGTGTAGCCTTTTTAACATGATCAGAAAGTTCTCAAAGCTTTTTAAAATTGCTACATAAAATCGCCACATATTAGGAGTCAACAGCTTTGATGTCATCCCACTGGTATGGTGATTCAATCTGTGTGCCTGTGGCAATCTGCAGAGCAGTTGTCAATGCTCCATTGGTACTGACATTTCTACTACTATCAATGGATATCATGCTGTTCTAATCAAGGATCCTTTCTATGTTCCCAGCTAATATAATACCAAAATGATGCTTTCCGGCATCTTACAATCAGAGTTTCTGTTTTCAACTATGTCCATACAGATTTCTAGACTTTTTTTAGTTTTGGGGTTTGTGAAATAAAAGCATACATCTTGCTTTTTCCAAGTTGCTTTTGTTGAATTTATTTTTCCTCATTTTTACGCTTATTTCATTGGAAATTTTACTAAAACAATATATCCATGTGTTACACTATACTTCCCTAACTGCTGTTTATTTACTTGTTCCCTAAATAGTAAAAGTTTAAATGGGTTGGGACTACAGTATCTTGGGCAAAGCAGTCCTCAATCTCATAAATCATGAATGATGAGTAAACTGTTAAAAAATTCTTAAGTTTACAACTGTACATAATTATCTGTTGCTAAAATGAGCAGAGGCAAAGTGTACTTTTTTTTTACTTTTTTTTGGGGGGGGGGGGGTGGATTTAGAAAGTTTTCCAGTGTACTAATATTCAAACTTTGTAATTACAAAAATGAGCACATACAAAACATAATGCAATTTAATGACAGATTCAGAACATTGAGCACACGCAAAGTGTAATGCCATTTTTGGAGGATTCATTACAGTAAAGGAAAACTGTTTTTAGAACACATTACCTAATTCTGATTTTTTGTGGCTCATACTAGTGCCAGAAAGTACTTTGTATAATAATTCACCAAGATAAAACTTTCAATTTTCAAATGCACATACATTGATACTGCTAAAATATGCACACACAAAATGTATCACAATTTTTTGGTGGGGCCTACAACGATGTTACACATTGTTTCTTACAACATGCATGCCTGCAGTAAACAACAGTTCATAGTTTATACACAAATTTCTCTTTTACATCCAGTCCCAACATACCTTATAGCAATAGAAGTAAACTGCAATATTGGTACTCTTATGTCCCAGTGTGTGTCACTGTCTATAAAAACAGCTGTAATGATTGACTAACAGTACAGATCATTATGTTAAATTGGTGGTTAGATCAAATCTTTTTTTTTGATCTGGGTGACGGCATATATTGTGCAATTTAGCACTCCTGCCAGGCTGCCAGCACCAAAGATGGGCCCCTGCTCCTCCCCTGATCACTATTGGTGAACTAGGCCATTATAAGGGAGCCCATGGTAAAACTAACAATGGTAAGACTTTATCATAACTTAACTGAATAAGGAATGTCCTTGTTTGGTCCAAACGTTTAGTACTTTACTTGAGATATATTTTATAGATCCCTTCTCATCTGTCTGCTTTGGTGTGTAATTGCACCAACAACGAGCATTATATAAAAGTGGAAATAAATCTAAGCAGGCAGATTCTTTATTGCAGAATAGACAGGCGATATCACTCATCTCTCTTATCTATTGTAAGAATTCTTTCTGTGTAATATACATTGAGCATGAGCAGCTCAGTTTAAGATACTAGCGAAATTGACTGCCAGGAAACAATGAATCCCCTTGAACAAGGAGTTATGTCATTTCAGCCTAGCCAATCAAGAGACCAAACTACCGAATGCAGCAGAGGACCTGGTAACCCAGAGGAGGTGCTAGCGAAGGAGCAACAAGTGGTAAGTTTAGTTAAATTCATGTTAACATGCAGGTAAGTTTGATTGCAGAAGAGATATTCTTGTTCCTTCCGCAATAAATAATCCGCCTGTGTGTGTTTTATTTTAATTGTTTAATTCCGCTTTAATGCAGCCTATTCACACCATGTTTTGGGTGCAAGTCACTAAAATGTATGAATGCCTGTGACTGTAACTCAATGGTGCGTAGTTAGCTCAAATATCTTATTCCAAGAATAATCCTAGGGGGTGGGGGGAATATTATGCTCTTTTAAATTCTGGGATTAATTTGAATGCCTCAGTGTCCTTTGTATTGTACAATAGGAAATGTCAGTGCTTTATAAATTAGTAAAAAAATTACCTTGTTCAAAGGAATCTGTCAGGATAGAGATATGGGAGCTGAGAGTGCTGACTTGCTTTGAAGGGCTGCCATTTTTCTCTTTGCTAATCTAAATGAGCTGCTACCTTAGAACAAACATGCGGCAAGAGGAATTTAGGAAATCTTTATCTGGAGATTTGTTCTAAGTGGGTAACTGTGATAGAAATAAAAATATGACCAGATATTGAAATTGTGGCAGACATAAAAAAGAGGTGAGCAATAATAATTCATTTTGTGTGCTTATACAAAAATTTTAATTTCTAAACTGGAAAGATTTGGGGTGCAGTGCATACATGCAGTAGATTTTCTATTATTGAAGTTGCTTTAAAGGGTAGAGAAGACAGGCCTAATTTATGAGTTTAGTGTAAATATCCTATTTATTATGATCCTAAAACCTCTAAAAATGATAACAAAAATCTTTCTTGTATATATTTTCTCTGCAACTGATGATGGACTGGTAAGTGTGTGCCAGTGCATTACATGTACGTTTTTTTACATGTACTTTGTTTATTTACGTAACATGACCTTCAAATATATTATATGGCCATACTAGCATTGTTTTTATATGCTGAAATATGAGCTACTGAAATGATAGATATTATTAAACTGCTTCAAGCATTTACAGTGAAGAGCTATTCTGCTTTGTTGATTACACATCAAAAGCAGATGTGTAATTTTGTTCATTTCTTTTTATTGTGGAAGAATCCTAGGTAAATCAAAACCAAGTCAATCATGCAGATGCCCTTTGTTTTTGGTTTAATAGAAAAAACAATACAATGCCTCAGAGCTCTGTCTTTGACAATATTTATTTTGCCTTACAACCTTTTCTTATTCCACCACAAAATGAACAGCAAGCTTGATTTGCACAAGAGTTGGAAGATGATCCCAATAGTTTTATTTATAGTTTTCTTCTTTTTTTTAGATGTGCTGTGTTTTCTCTCTACTGTAGAGCAGATATTTATTGCATTCTTACAACGATGAGGTAGTCATTTTAAGATAATTTATGGGTGTAACAAACAATTTTCAGTCTGACAAGGCTATGACACACTGTCATGTCAAGTCTTCAGTCCTGCACTTTCCTGTTGAAAAGCTTACTTTTACATATAAACATGTAGAAAGTACTGTGTGTCACTTGTCAGGGTCTTTTGTTCTACACCGCAGTGGAACTAATCTTCTCAAAATACGCCTTCCCTATCCATGCCTAGAAGTCCCACGGCTTACAAAAGAATGAAAGGTAATGGACTGTATTATTTGTGTTTTCTTCTAAGTAGGGAAACCAGACATATTTTGGACATTAGGTATGATAATTTGGAGGGAGATAGTGGCGCCCAGCTCCTTATCCGGGCTGGAACGAAGAAGGATTACAGGACAGCATTGGACCCAATCCAAAGAATCTCCAGAGGGATTGAGGGATCTGCAGAAGAAAAGGTATATGAGTTTTTTTGCTTTTAGTTCGGCCTAAACTTTTTATTGTTCTGACGCCAATCACAGATTCCCCCATTATTTTTCAACTTAAGACACAAGGTCAAGAAACAACTGTTGACAGGATCTGTCTCTTATTTGCTCAGGCTCTCTTATGACAGGAATGGTTTTGACAACACACCTTCTGCCCAGGGTTTACACTTGAACTGTATTCAGTTTCCTCAGCAACTGACCACGCTTTTACTTCATGTAACAGGCAACGTTGGTGTTTATAAATAAAGCTAAGGGGCAGTAGCTCTCATATTGTCCCCAGGCTGTGCCAGAATGGCTTTTAGTTGAAGTTATTTGGTAAATGGTTATTGTAAATAGACAGTAGAAAAGGGTGAATACAAATTGAATCATTCCCACGTGCAATGTGCCAGAGAACTTTGCGGCAATCTGCTTCAAATACCCCACCAATTGAATTCACCTATAGCAGTCTCTAAAAACATTCTGATTTTGCAGTGTTGAAATTAGCCAACCTTTTATTTTCTCTCACAAAAAAACAAATATTAATTGCTCATTAATTATTTGGTCTAGAACAGTCCTTCTCAAACTTTTTAACATGGGGAAACCCTTTAAATACATTTCATGTTTTAGGAAACACCTTCCATAATTATTATACCCACAGTCATTAAAAAGAATTCCCCTGACATTGCTAGCTAATGGGAATATTGCAAATAGCCAAAAAGATCATTGGTGTCTGATACACTGACCAGAGAGACACAAATGGTCCATGGCTCAAGGAACCCCAGCAACTACTAGACCAGTGTTTCTCCACCTTTTTAACCTGGAAGAACCCCTTGAACTAACTTTCAGGTTTTCAGTTATAATTCAGGGTTTTGCTATGATTACTATATCCACAGCTTACAGTACATTAGGAATGGAGGTCAGAAGGAAAACATCACTGGTATCAGTTAAACTGACTTGATAGTAACAAATTATTCATTGCTTAAAGAACCCCCAGCAGCCTCTGGAGAAACCTTGGTTAGGAAACACTGGTCTAGAACCAGAGAACTTTAAGTTCTGTTTGTAATTTATATTTCTCATGTAAAGGACACGGAGACTTGCCTATCATTGACCAGGAACAAGTTTCAGCCTAGGACTGTTAAATTGTCTGAAACTTTTCTCAAGTACATATAATTTGAGGTCAGTGGCTCAGGCCATTTTAAAATCAATGGGTCATCATACAGGTTGGTCAACTTGCAATATCTCCGAATACAATTTACTGTATTGCAAATTTTAGTACATGCATTCTTATTATTTTAAGACAAGTTGATTAAATGTGTCATATACGTGTGACTTAAGACGTTTATAGATGTAACCTTAGTTTAATGTACCTTTTATCTTTTATTTTCACTAATGCCTACAACAATCTTATCTGTAAATTTCCACATTTTAATTACGTCATAAATCTGATAGTCCAGTGGATATTTTTAATTGAAGGAAGGCTTTATATATGTGTACACTTCAATCTTGATTTCTGATTAATAAATTAAAACTACCTGAGAACATTAATTATTATTAAGTCATGAGGAAAAGGAAGAAATGTCTTTAAAAATGCACTTTTACTATTTAATGTAAGTTTTACTTAAACAATCCAAAGTGCTGGATAAAAGAAATTACTTAAATAAATGGAAAGGCTTTCTAAAAACTTTAAGGTAAAATTTAGCTAAAAGTTTTTTCGCATGTATTTATTGCTGATAGTTCAGAACTTTCTGTATATCTTGTTTTATCCTCTCTAAACACTGCATGATATTGAGCATAAAGCAATGAAAACCAGATTCTTGTAATAAATGCTGGCTAAATGTCTCACTGGGAAGATTTGTAAAATTCAGCAATCTACTTTATCAGTGACAGGGGTTCTAGATATGCAAGACAATCATTGTGTATCTTCAGAAATAATTATAATGACAAGATTTTTTTTAACTGGCAGACCTATGGAGACGAAATCCCCAGGAGGATTGAACAAGGCATATAAAGTATTTTATATACTTCTATATAGCATTATTCTAACAGCAGTAAAGAGCAAAATAATTCTAAGAAAATGGTAAATTAAATATGAAAAATTGTGAGAGAAAATCAAAGACATCTTTATACTCATAGGTTTTTCAAAACAGTTATATATGATCCCACACCTGTTCATTGCCACTTTGATCCATGAAGGCAGGCAGAAGTTCAATTCCTGATCTGTATTTCATCCATAGATAGCTTTGGCGTAGTTGAAGTCATTGAGATTTATATATATATATATATATATATATATATATATATATATATATATATAAATATATATTAAGGTAATAAAATCATTTGCAAAAATCACAATATATATATCATAAATTTTTCTTGTTTGTTTAACACTATGGGGTATATTTTTAAAGCTGATATTTGTGGTATTTGACATTTGCATCACCTGCATGTTAGATGAATGTCACATTCCCTGCTTTATAAATATGCCCCTATATGATACTTGAACTGGTTGCATCACTAGTGAGGTTTATAAAATTTATTGCTAGTCTTGCCAACTTTTTTTCCATAATCCTTGGCTGTTAATCACAGCTGCAGAGAGAATATCTGTGCTGATAACTGCAGAATATATGTGTGCTTAAGTCATCATTATCCTCCTAATACCCATTGAAGCATGGAGATTGGCACTCTTCATAAAAAAAAATACTGGAAGTGACAGCCTAGATGTCTGTGGCTGATATCCACCTTGAAGATAAACAATAAAATTATGCAAAGGCTTTGAGCACAGGTAATTAGAGCAATACATGTCTTGATCACTTTTGTGACAAGTTTGATTTCTATCATCATGACTGCAGTTAGGGTTTTTGACTGTCAACTATGTATCTGCTTTTAGTAAACTTGCATTGACACTAGTCTTTGCCATCTTTTCTGACAAGCAAGTCTTTTGCTAACAAATATTTTTGCCAACAAAGCTACCTACACCCCTACATCATTAACTGCACCATTTTGGGACCAGATGAATCTCAACAGTGTGCAAAATCAACAGCTTTAACAAACCCCACTGGCAAGCTTTTTATTTTGCTGTATTTATTTTGCTGTATTTATTTATTTTTTTTATAAAAAAAGATTACTGAATAAAGTCTGAAATGTCCAGATGTATCCTTAATGTCCAGTCAACATTTTTAAATAAAGTGGGGAAATGTTGGATAAGATAGGATATATTTACCTTCATTTCCTGCCCAGATAACAATGTTTAACCACACAGGAGTTGAAAGTAGCACTTTAACAGCTACAAGAACACACTTTAAAAATACCTTTCCTTATGGCTTTTTCCCACTATGCTGATTTTCTGCAGATTTTTATCCACTCGCACTTTGCATTTCACAAAGTCAGTGGATCTCCCATACAAAGCCACTGTAACTTTTAAAGAAATCTGTGGCTATGTGGTATATTTTCAAAACCTACTGCTGCATGCTTTTTTCAAAAAATTGCATGCTTTTCTCAATTTTTACTTATAAAAACGGGGGTGTCTTGTGAAGTCATGGACCACCTGTAATGACTGTAGTACTAGTCAATATAATTCATGTTCAATGTTTTCTTGAAATATGTATAAAATCTATGTATTGTTTTATTTATATCCCTGTTCTTCCTGAAGAAGCGTAATTGATCTGTGAAACGTGTCGAAACCCTGGGGTACACCCCGTTTTGGGTGATCCTGGCAGTAATATCTTTACTGTGTTTGGTTTGGATCTTTTTAAGATTTTAGATGTTAGAGGTTTTACAGTTATTTATCCTCTTTAGAGGTTCATTTCTTTCCCTGGATTTATATGTGTAAAAGTGATACATTGTTTTTCATGAAATTTATTTTACATTGTAGGCCTGTATTTCTTAGGCATAAATCACTGAATTATGTCCAATATTTATTAAATGTAATAAATTTAATAATAAACTTAATAAAAGTTAAAAAACACTTAAAAAAAACACAAAAATCTGTTAAAACAAGGATGCATAAATAAATCAAAAATACTAAAACCTGTAATATAACTGTACGGTAGTAGTAGTATATATATATATATAATATATAATGATTACTTTGTATTGGATTCAATACAGTTATTTTGTATCAAATCCAATACGCCCGCACTGACGTCACCACAAACTCCCAGGGAACGTCATCGCACTCGCCGAGGGACAGATCGGAGGAAGAAGACACGGCCAGAGAACGGGCTTGGATGGTCAGGACACTGGAGGATGCTGATGGGACCAGGTAAGTGTTTATTTTTTATGTTTTTAGTTTGTTGGCCCTAAAAATCCCATGAATTGGTGGAATTTCATATTCATATACAATATAGTTCTTCAACAAAAAAGCTGCCAAGAACAAGAAGTAGTTTTCTACTGACGACCATATATATATTTTTATGTACTGTATATATACAAAAAATAAAAGATCCACACAAACAAAAAAATATGTTTATTCAAATCAGGTAACAAGCAACAATGAGCCAAGTTATCATAACAATATTATACCATATTAACCAGAAAACAGTATATCTTAATATAATTATACCAAATCATACATGGACATTGATGACACTAAAAGATCATCTTGGCACATCAACCTCCTGATTTTGTACAGTGTTCCCCAAAGTTTCTGTATATTTTCCTTCATTTTAGCCAAAAAAAATATAATACACACAAGCTGCCTTTACAATTGTTACTGCATTCCCTAGAGCAGGGGTCAGCAACCTTTTGAGTCGAAAGAGCCAAAAATTACAATTTACAAAATTTCAAAGTTTTTAAAGAGCCGCAAAATTTTTTCTTGCCAACAATAAATAGTACTCGCATAAATAAAGTTTTTTGATGAAAAAAACTAATCTATTTATTCATA
>NC_092858.1:50748535-50760831 GCF_032062135.1 Pyxicephalus adspersus | reverse complement strand
GCATCCGAGGATGAGAGCTGCCGAGAGCTGGGCGGGGTATTCAAATCAGCCGGGCGGAGCAACCGGCTAAAACCCTCTGGGGAGAACTATGCCTTTAGGCACCGATTCTATCTCTCAGCCTGGCTTTTTGTGAAGCTGCGGCTCTTTAATTCAGTCTGTCGGAAGCTATTCTATCTCTCAGCCTGGCTTTCCACCACATCCCTCCCCCGTGACACGGGTCCTCACTGTCTTCAGTTCGTCGGAAGCTCTCCAGTGTCACAGACTGAATTAAAGAGCCGCAGCTTCACATCTAAAGAGCCGCATGTGGCTCGCGAGCCGCAGGTTGCCGACCCCTGCCCTAGAGTATGACTGTGTATAGTCAAAGTTTCTCCCCCGGCTCTCAAGCATTCAACCTTCACTTTGTATCCCATAACCATCATTATAATAATAACACACTTGCAGGTATGGTGAAAATAACCTTTATGGTCGTTTATTATACAAATCCTTTAATTTCTTCATTTATTTATAAACAATACACTATATCACAAATAACATAAATAGCAATAATAACATTCCATCAGTGCAACTTTAATATACAACAATCTAACAAGAGTATAATAATAATAATAACCCTCCAACAATATTGTTACAGCCTAATTCCCTCAGGTTGCAGGCCCTCGAGGATTCCAACACCTTCCCCTCCAATAAATCATGGACCTGCATTTCATTAATATATTACCTGTTCCCAGGTGCCATTCCTCTGCCTTTGGGAACTATATCAACCACACCCCAATCCCTTCACCAATGTACCCCCACTTGCTATCAAAATAACCATTTTGGAGACTCCATACCTTAAATGGCTATCCACACCATCCCATCACTTTCAATACACCCTGCCCCCAAGGACTTCAAACCGCTCCCACTTTACCCCTTGTTTTCATAACCCCAAACAAAAATTCACCCCCAACCAATCAATAATGAGGGTGGGTGGGAATCCTTTTCCTTTTGCTGTCTACCCTCAGTCTCACCCCTTGACCCCTCTGCATCCCTATATCCCCTCTCCTCCACCCACTGTTTACCTTAACCACCAATCCCTGACCTTTACCCCTCCTAATTTTATAACCCCATACTTTCTCAAGCTACCACAGCTTTGCTCGACCTTTCTCCCAGCAGTCATGCTGGCTCTCCGCATTTCTCGGCTCCAGGCCCTCCTTTCTGCAGATCGTACAAATTTCCACTTGTTGGTAAGGATGCAAAAAGCACATTACAATAGACTTTTCGTTCTGCTCAACCCATAATTAAAAATATATTTTGTTTAGAACACCTCCAGGAAAACCTCTGACTACATTTACATACATGGACATACACAGATTTTTTAGCTTAAATCTCAGTTTGGAATAATCATAAACATTGTTAGAAAAAAAGAAAAGGTAAAGAAGTAGAATAACAATCTCACCATATTCAGAGAAAATAAATAATTTAGAATGTCAGTACCTCTGGCTCTGTGTTACTACAGATAGACATCCAATCACTAACCTCCAGCTCCCTGCTTTGCCTTTCATTTAAGGGTTAGTTGCTGAGCAAACTCATCTCTGAGAATCTACTACTTGTGTGCACCTCCAGCCCAATGCAGCATGCACAGCCCCAGAGAATGACCCCCCAAACAACTCCTATGACTTCTCTGATCCTGCTTCCTCTGACCCATGGCTGAAGCATGTCTTTTCTAAATTGAAACCTCTTGCTGATCTTTGCTCTGTTTAACCTCCTGACTAAGTACCTCCTGGTTACCTCCTTCTGACCTTTGCACCACTTCCAAATAATTGTTTTCTCCACACCTTTTGTTATCAATATTATTATTATTATTAATATTTTTTTAGCACCAACATATTTTAATAATAGATTTATAAAGCACCAACATATTATTCAGCACTGTACAATAAATAGGGGTTGCAATTGACAGACAGACATAGACAGTGACACAGGAGGAGGGGAGGACCCTGCCCCGAAGAGTTTACAATCACACCTAGCCTGCTCTCTTTCCATTTTTGACTTTGGCTTAACCTTCTCACCTGCATTCACCCAACAATTTGGTTTGACGCTATTTCCCTTCCTAAGTCCTGTCTATTTTCATGTGTCCCACGTGTACATTGTACGCCTAAGCCCTGGAAGAATCTACTGTAAGTACCTAAGCCCCGGGGGGATCTGAGGGCTTGGACAGCATAACCTGTTCCCTCAGGTATGTTGTATGGATTTGCCTATATAGGTGAAGACTACAACATTAGATTGTGGTTATGGTGTCTGGTTAGGCATTGGTATTGAGCCTGAGCCACACAGAGAAGCTATTATGGACAGCATGGTTGGCGATGGTTGAGACATTGACAATGGACTTTGTAAAGCACTGCATAACATGTCAGCGCTATATAAATATAAGTATGTTTTTTGCAGGACAAAAAAATCCTTTTTTGCTGTTGTTTCCTATTATTTTAATATGTAAACAAAGTCAGATATTTCTCACTTGATTTTTATTCTGTATGAATTGATGTGTCCCAACAGATTATATGAAATATGGAAAATGTGGAAACAGTTATGAAGTCAGACTTGTTTTGTAAGATATCTGGCACAGAAAACAAGTCGCCAGGTAACCTCAAGGCACTGTCTGCTTTTAGTTGATGCTGTGCATGTTGAGAATTTTTTTTAATGTCATTGTTTGTACTTAATATTTTTTCCTCCTCGAGACAGCTTTCTGGTATGAAATAAGCTAACATTTTCAAAGCCTTAAATCATTTTGTCATCTGTGTCCTGTTTACTGTCTTCAGTTGTTCGTGCTTTCTAATTTTCCTGCTGCTTATTGCTTAGTGTCTTAACTTTTCTGTTTCACAGAGCACATTTCCAACAGCAAGTCAAGTATGTTTTTCACACTCAACAGTATACTACCCATTAAATCAGGCTTTTGCTGTAGAAAAAAATTCTATAATAGGTACTAAGCCTATTGTTTTTAAAGAGGCATTTACTTTGCAACACCCTCCACCCTCCAGATCATCTATGATAACAGATTTTTTCCCTTATCATAAGATATCATTTATTGATACAGTGTGTAGTGAACCTCCTTTCCTTGCTTTTTATAATGTACACACAGTAATGTTTTATGTACTTTAAAAAATACTCATCATGTATGCAATTTATTAAATTTGTAAACGTGTCAACAGCAAATTGTTTATTTCTTGTAACTTACTACACCAATTTCTTTTTTATTAAATTTTTTTTTATTTTTTATTTATTTATTTATTATTTTTTTTTTTTATTTTTATTTTTTTTTTTTTATTTATTAATTTTTTATAATATAGTCTGCAACTAATATGTTAATGACAGCCATTGTCTATATGGTCCACAGAAGTGACTGTTTAATTTTTAGCCAGTGATCATCTTGCCAAATGTTAATGTTGTTCTTTCAACTTTGTAGGTTTTACAAACATCAGTGTAGTAGGAATGGTGAGGCTTTCTGAATATACCATTAGAGAGCTACCTAAGGGTTTTTCTTTTTAGGAAAGTTAAATACAAAAACATGGAATACTGAGTACATATATTGTGGATGTACAGGTTGATTTCAGTGAACTGTCTGGTCTGGGCCCTTGTGATGATCTTGTGTCCTCCTTCCCACACTTGTTGGAGACACCTGATAAGAAGAAAGTTATGGCTGTTATATTCTGATGGGTCCCGAGAGAGAAAGCAGCTGGTAAAATATATACAAAATAAGTACAAAAAAATATTCTCGTATTAACAATAGCACGTTTTTACCTTATAATGTAGGATTGGTCAAAATGAGCTGGCAATGTAACAATTGTAAACATGTAACAATTTGATTGTTTAAGATTAGAGTATAAGTGTTAACAACAGATATCATAGAATTAAATGCTGGTGCTGAAATTTTCTGGATACACATAGGTGCATGTGTTTTGAATTACTATAACTGATTCACCACTAGAAAATTGAAAATTTGGTGAACATCACATTTACTGCTAACAGACATCCTAAAGTTGCTCATTAAAAAAAAAAGAAAATAGGCTGCTGGTAGGAAGAGCAGAATGAAATCTTCCCTTAATAGCCTGCAAATAAATTCCATATGTTTAATTGTTTAATGTTTAAATATGTTTAATTTTTTTCTTTTGATACATAGAAGACTGAATAAAAACCAAGTAGTCTATCAGGTCTGCCTCCCTACCCACCCAGTTCCTCGCTACCTTGTGGGTTGGTGGTGAAATATAAATGGTATTATTCAAGAACATTGGTTACATATTTTAGCAAGAAGTCTCACCTAATGACTGGGATTATTAATATTAGAGGGGAAGCATGTACCAGTTTTTCTTAGTTCAAGCTCTAAGATGGATCTGGTTAATTCTGCACTTGAATTTTCATCATAACTTTCAAGAGCAATGAGTTAGGCCACAAGTTAGGACAGAATGCCCTTTCTTAAATGGTCTGAGACTTTCAGTTTGAGCTCTAAAATAAACTTTAAAATAAAAAAGTCTGGGACTTTTGATTAAATATACCTTCAAAATATTTGTTTCTCTAAAGGCGGCCTGGATACATAACACTGCTAATTCTTTTAGAGTTTTGTAAGTATATACAGCCAGGAAAATATGGAGCTAAAACCTACACACTACTGTATTTACATTCAATTAAAACAGGTAATTAGCATGGTATTTTTATATACATTGTGTTTCTAAAACCTGGACTTCCACTAGACTACAAATAACTGGCAAAAGGGTTAAAGTTGCAATGTTACTTGTCTTTGACAAATGAATAAATGACAGACATAAATCAGAGAAACAATATACATGACTCCTGCCATATCATATATGACTCATAGAAGTAATGTATACTCCAAAGCTATAGCACATTCAGCTATCAGTGTGTAATACTGAGACTATGTATGCAGGGCAAGGTAAAGGTCAGAAAGAAAAAAATTGATATGGTTTTCATTTTGAGCTGAGAGCAGTTTGCTTTTTTTGGATTCTTAGTAGCAGTAGATAAATAAAATGAGGAGTGTATACTGTAGGCTATGGTATCAATTCAGCATATCAAACAATAAATATATCATTGTTTTTACGTAGGTAGTAGTATAGCTTTGGTAAATGCAAGTCTGCTTATATTTTGACTTTTTGTTGGCACAATTGTCCTACCTATTGTATAGCTGTAATCCAGAGATTAAAAAAATAAATATATTGGGGTAGAAATAAAGTCTAAGCAGTAGGGATGAGCAAGCGGTTTTGTAAGTTTGATCTCACGGCGAATCTGGCCGTTCTCGCTTACCGAACATTTAAGCGAGAATGGCCTTGTAATTCGGCATGGGATCGTGTTCTCGCTGAAGAAACGAGGGTAAATGCAGGGGGCGGGAATGGCAACTATTTTCGGATGCACAGGATGCACAGCAAAGCCCAACAGCCCAATCGGGAGAGATCTGAGCACAGGCATATATACAGGGAATGAGTGAGGGGTTAATCACTCCATCTTGTGTTCTGTGTCAGAGAAAGAAGCAGGGAGAGAAGTGCACTGTGACAGGGACAGGTTAGGAGCCTTCTATATATCTTGTAATATACAGATTGTGAAGTTTTTGATGCTACCTCTTGCTATCTAGCAGAAAGGCAAAAACATCTTTGTCCTACTTTCAAAAAAAAAAGCTAGATATTTCATTCTGATAGCACTTGCTATCTATCAAAAAAGACAGAAACATTTCTTTATTTCTCTGAAAAATATACCAATATTTTAATCTGATCCCACTTGCTATCGATCAAAAATGCCAAAAAAAATTCTGTATTTTTCTCAATAAATACAGATGTTTTGTTCTGATCCCACTTGCTATCTATCAAAAAAGCCAGAAAATTTCTGTATGTCTCCTAAAAAAATAAGGATATTTTATTCTGATAGTACTTGCTATCTATCAAAAAAGCCAGAAAAATTTCTGTATTTCTCTCAAAAAAATACAGATATTTTATTCTAATCCCACTTGCTATCTATCAAAAAAGCCAGAAAAAATTCTGTATTTCCCAAAAGGAAAATACAGATGTTTTATTCTGATATCACTTGCTATCTATCAAAAAAGCTAGAAAAATTCTGTATTTATATAAAAAAATTACCAATATTTTATTCTGTTCCCACTTGCTATTAATCAAAAAATTCAGAAAAATTTCTGTATTTCTCTAAAAAAATACAGATATTTTGTTCTGATCGTACTTACTATCAAAAAAGCGAGAAAAATTTCTGTATTTTTCTCAAAAAATTACAGATATTTTATTCGTATCCCACTTGCTATCTATCAAAAAAGCCAGAAAAATTTCTGTATTTCTCTAAAAAAACAAGATATTTTATTCTGATCCCACTTGCCATCTATCAAAAAAGCCAAACGTTCTGTATTTCGCTCTCTAAAAAAAAACAGATATTTTATTCTGATAGCTCTTGGTACCTATCAGCTACTGCCTGTGGTGGGTTGTGGGTGATTTCTCAAGGTAGCAGGGATCCAACCGGTCACAACCGTCAGAAACGCTCAAAAGTCCAGGCTTCCGCCTGCAGGCTTTATTCTCACAGCCATTTAACAAAAAGTTTTCTTTACACATTTCTCTTTATTTTTGGTTGGATTTGGAGACTTCAGGTTTCCCATCCCTCTTTCAGCCTTCACTTTAACAATAATTTTCTCAGGAGCACCATCTTCTATTTGTGAGTGTTGTCATTAATTTTAAATTCTTCAGGTCTCTCAAAGACTTTGCTAGGTGTAGCCACATGTTCTTTTTTTTTTTTAATTTAGTTTTTATTGGATTTTACAAATAGAAAAAAAACAGTACAGAGAAAAACATTTGTAAGTATACAGATTGTTATACAAAGAGCATAAATAAAATTAAAAATAAAAAAAAAAATAAAACAATAAAACCAGTTTTATCAAAATAAACTTCGTATTACCATAAATGTTCACTATTCATATCTTCATTTATATCTTTCCTGGTCTAATTGTGATATGTGAGTAGTGCAATACAAATAAAATGAACAATAATTTGCCATGGGAAATAATGTATACCAAGATGGCCATTGGGCACTGAATTTCCTAAATGAAAAATTGCTAATAGCAAAAACTTTTTCATGACAACACTGTAAATTAACTTTTTCTATCACCTCAGATAATGTAAGAGATACATTTTGGTTCCATTTTCTGACAATAGTCTAGCGGCTATTAATATATGGGTGGTCGGAATTCTATGGGCTGGAGCAAAATTCTATATTCCTATATTAAGAATAGCTAACTCAGGGGTAAGTTTATGTTTCTATTAGACAGTTTCCTCAATAGATCGGATATATTTGTCCAAAAAACTTTGATTTTGGTGCATTCCCAAAACATATGTACTAAAGTACCAGTACATCCACAAAGTCTCCAGCATACTGGGGAGTAATTTTGAGTGAACTTGGATAAACGGTGTGGAGTTCTATACCATCTAAGCATAATTTTTGATAACATTGCCAATTTGATAGACATTTTGTTGAAGTGATCATTGAAGTGATAGCTGATTTCCATTTAAATAAAGTGAAGAAAGATCCAAGTTCTTTTTCCCAAACCGCAAAGACAGGAAATCTCTGCCATATATCTTTAGAGTTGAGTATGTTATAATATATAGATATACCCTCTTTTCTGCTTATTGTGTCTTGGGATCGTTGCCAGAATCTAGCAGGCACTCTGATAGTAGTATACGGTAAAGAATTTTCCAAGTGTTTTATCTTCCAAAATTCGTATTTATCTATTAATGTACATAATGCTGGAATATCATTTACACATTTATAGCCACTCCTAACCCATGCAGATGTATTTAGATTATTAATTAATATTCGTAAGAACTGAGTGGTATTTGTACTGAGATAGTTTCAGCCTCTGGATCAGAAACTTTAGTTAGATTGCCATTGCATCTATACCTTTCAAGTATGATGTCCTAATTTTGGGAGACAAAGTAGAGGTTACTAAAAATGGCAAATAATCCTTTTCTATTAGTTGGGAAATGTCTATATTTCTCCACTTTCTATCAGTTAAAGGAGATAGACATTTTTCAAGTTGGTCAGTTAGCGAGGCAAGGTAATAGTCATATATACATGGCAATCCTGCACTACCTACTTTCTGATATCTTGTAAGATAGCGGTTGGCAATTCTGGGCTTTCCACCATCCCATATAAACAAACTTAGTATTTTTTGTATAGTTTTTAAAAAATTAAGTGGGATAATAATAGGGATCGTCCGAAATAAATACAGTATTTTAGGTAATATTACCATTTTAAAGACTGCTATTCTGCCCATCCATGAGAGTTCAATTTTGCTTAGTCAATTTGTTTCTTCTTGGATTTTTTTAAAGGAAAGAAATTATTCTTATAAAAATCTGTACTAGGATATGATAAGACAATACCTAAGTATGGGAGGCTATTTTGTACTGGAGTAAGTGGAAATTTTTCAGTATGATTTTTTGTGAATTGTGTGGTATACCTACGTTAATATATTACATTTGGAAAGGTTTATTTTGTGATAAATTCTGCTATAGTAGACATTAATGCCATAATAGATAGGATTGGGTCAGTTATGGTAAGAATGACATCATCGGGAAAAAGTCCAATAACATGTGTGTCCTCTTTAATTGCTATACCTTTTATTTTATTATTAAGCCTTATTTTTTTGTGCTAGAGGTTCCATTGCCAAGGAAAACAAAACAGGTGACAAGGGACATCCTTGCCTTGTCCCATTAGATACAGGGAACGTTAAAGAAAGCATGCCAGACATAAAAATTTGTGTTGTCGGTACTGTATATAACGCCTATATGGCCGATAAGGTTAAACCTCTAAAACCAAATGCTGTGATTGTTTTTTTAAGATACCTCCAATGTAGGCGATCAAATGCCATTTCAGCGTCTAAGGTAATAAAGGCCAATTGGATATTATAGGATTCAGAGTATTGCAACAGATTAATCATGCGACATGACCCATCTGGGGCTTGTCCGACTTTAATAAACCCAACTTGATCTGCAATAATAGGTGCAGATGTGATTTTAAGAAGCCTCTGAGCAATCATTTTTGCATAGATTTTTATATCCATGTTTAACGGGGAAAATGGTCTAAAGTTTTTTGCATGTGAGGCATCTTTGCCAGGTTTAGATATTGTGATTATAACTGCTTTTAATATTTCTGTTGGAAAGATACCAGATATTGCAGCTTGGTCATAAATTTTGGTAAGATATGGGATCAAAAGTTGGTTGTATGTCTTATAATATTAAGATGAAAAGCCATCTATACCAGGTGGTTTGTTCAGAGATAAAGATTTAACCCCCCTAGCGTTCTAATTCTGTCAGTTTTTTGATGCAAAAAGTGATCCTATTTTTTTTTTGCATAGAAATTTTTGTTTATATTGTGGGCCTGTAATTCTTAGTATTAACTCCCGGGTATGATAATTATATTTATTTATTATATTATAATCATAAATTATAATATAATACATAATTATAAATAATAATTTTAAAAAATAATGAAATATTAGACAACAATGTAATCTTAAAATAAAATATAAAATTAAAAATGTACTTTTATTTTTATTTTATGTTGTGTGGTGTTTTTGCACTGTAAAAGCCATTTAAAAGCAGATTACATTGTACCCCCGGAATTTGCTATTGCTGCTTGCATCTCACTGCTGATGCGAGCAGCGGCGTGACCGGGACCCGGGTGGTATTTAAAAGCAGAATACTCAGTAATCCTGCCGGGCCACGACCCTGATGGACCGGCGCCTCGGCATCACAGCGGGACCATCCGATCGCCTTTGGAGCGCGGGTCAAAGGTAAGGGGGGCTTCTAAAGTTACCCCGAGTGTGACTAGGGATTAATGCTTTTTGCATGTAAAAGCCACCCAGAGTCACACTCGGGATTACCGCTAGGGGGATTAATTACCAATTCAATTTTCATATGGGAAAAAGGTTGGTTGATTTCCCAAAGTTGATCTGGTGTCAGCTTGGGTAAATGTATTGATCTTAAGGGTTAGTGATTTTAGTTTTGGTATTATAGTGGTTAATGAAGGCTAATCTATTTTTAATTGTTTTGGATTTTAGTTGATTAGCCAATAGCTTACCAGCTTTGTTTGGTTCACTATAGTATTTGGATTTTAAACCTCTATACAATCTCTTATGTCTATATATAAGAAGTAAACTTAATTAAAATCTACAATTAAAAAGCTCTTTAGATATAGACATAGAAGAATTAGATTTATGACTCTAATAGACTCCTATTGATTAATTTTACCAAATAGCATATCAATATGTTTATTCCTCTTCTTTTTCTCCCTGGATTGCAGTATAATTCTTCTCATATATGCTTTATGAGAACACATCTCGTCATCGATGGTAGGAGATGTGTACAGGGAGGTGTTATTTTTCCACATCCTTACTGGGTTCACAATAATCTCTTATATTAACTTAATAAAGTCAACCTAATTGGTGCATGGTCAGACCATGTGATGTTATGCATTTCTGCAGCTGAGGTTGATTGTAGGGACCATTTGTCCATTAAAAACAAATCTATCCTAGAGTAGGGCTGGTGTGGTATTGAAAAAAAGGTATAATCCCTTTTGGATGAGTAAAGACATCTCCACACATCATGTAGATCCTCTTGGTGAAGTAGCTGTGATAAGGTAGATCTGGCTTTAGCTTTTATATTGGAAGTGTCAAGGTCAATGTTTGGAATAGTTAAAATCTCCACAGATAAGTTAGGACCCTTGTTGAACTTTTTTTTAACTTTTTTAAGGACATTTGATAAATGTGATAGGTCGGTTGTAAGGAGCATAGATGTTGACCAGAGTCCTTACAACATTGTTGAAAGATGCCACTTTAATAATATATCTTCTTTGATCATCTAATTGCACTTGAATAGGGGAAAGGGCAACACCAGAAAAGAGCACTATTGCAACCCCTCTTTTTTTTGGTTACATTTTGAGTGAAAAATATGTTGATTGCATTGAAATGCATTTTTTGTACACATATAATTTCACACTTGTTTTTGTTTGCTTTTTCCTAAATGGCCTTTCTTTTTTAAGGACTATTAATTAAGCCCTTTCACATTCATAAACAAAATTTTAAGAACCATGTTTGAACAAACATTTTTGCTTGTGCATTCTCATGAACATTAGATGTGTAGACTCATCTCTGGAGTGTGTTGGCCAGTGAACCGTAAAATAGGAACTCTCCAAAAAAACAAGTAGAACAAAAAGGGAGTAGAGAAAGAAATAGAAAAACTTAAAATGAAAAGTACAAAAGTCTAGAATCCAAAGAGATTCATTGTGCAGATTCATACTGCAACTTTTAAAACGAGGGTAGAGATGTAAGATGTAAGCACTACACCAACAGGGTTACATTTTTTTTTCCAAGAAAAAAAATGTGGGTAGGATCACACTGGTGGTAGATTGGTAAAGTAAAAAAGGAAACACAAAGCTATGTGGTATTGTATGTATACAGCTTTTAAATTAGGAAGATTTTTTCCTCCATCAGGGGGTGATGTTCTTAGGAACAACAGAACTTGCAGCTTGGAGTTGTTCATCTATTATTTGTAAATCCCTTGATTTCAACAGATTCATACCTGCCTGGGGAGTCTTGACAACATGGTGGTTCCTGTTAAACATGGATTGGTGGTTTCTCAAGGCTTGTGTAATTGGTAGGAATTTCTTTCTAGCTATGATAGTTGCTTGGGAGAGATCTGCAAACATGGAGATGTTAGAATAGGGATCTGGTAATGAAGAATTTTTCCTAGAGACTGACATAAGTTGCTCTTTAATATGGTGGCAATGGATGCAGGCTAGCACATCTCTAGGTAATCTATATGGTAGATGAGCAGGTTTGGGTAATCTGTGTGCTTTATCTATGATGAGCTCATATGAAGATATATTGGGAATTAGTGAAGAGATGAGTTGTTGTAGGTAGTGTGTCAATTCTGACATTGGTATAATTTCTACTATGCCTCTAAATTTAATGTTATTTCTCCTCGATCCGTCTTCCAGGTCAGCGAGTTTTGTTTGCATTTGCTCTAAATTTAACTCTACTTCATTATGTGAATCAACTACCTCATTATGAGCAAAGGCATATTTACCAAACTTATTTTCAATATCAGTCCTAACCTCTTTATATTCACCTGTACCCCTGTTATCGGGGGGTCATGTAAATGACTCTCACAAACCAGGCTATGGTGCTAACCTGTAGATAACAGAGAGGATCCCGGGCCTTCGCTATGTGGAAGAGTGAGGATACTAATAAAGTTGGCAGTGCCTCC
>NC_092858.1:50654627-50747828 GCF_032062135.1 Pyxicephalus adspersus | reverse complement strand
AATAATCTCTGATAACAGATATCACATATACCCCGATAATACAGGGGGTAATAATCTCTGATAACAGATATCACATATACCCCATTAATACAGAGGGTAATGATATAATACTGCACTATACACAGACACAGATAACAGATATCACATATACCCCATTAATACAGAGGGTAATGATATAATACTGCACTACACACAGACAAGGCAGTCAGTGTGTTCTGGAAGGAATGCAGGCCCCTACCCTGGCTGAGCACATGTTCTCATCTCTGTCCCTGCACTTACTGCATTTCCCTATATCCTGGTGGGGGTTCAAAGGTCACTATCAGGGGCAGGAAACACTTCAACAAATTTATTTGCATTTTACTAAGTTACAACTCAGCTAGCAGATATAAAAAGGTAGTCCCCCACACACCAATGTCTCCAATAACTAAAGCTTTTACACTGTTGACATAGGTGATGGCCTTAACCTCTTTCTCTTTTATCCCTGCATTCACAAAAGCAACAATAAGGGGTAGGGGGTGGAAAAGATGGACAGAGTGGGCTTCAAAAGAGGTGAAAATGAGGGAGGTGGGGTAGGGAGGACTCTGTATGTGCAGTTAGGTGAGAGAATGAGACCCATACCACCCACTAATCTGTTGCCAGGTCTGGGGGTATGTGTGAAGTGCAGGCCTCCATAGGAGAGAGCAGCAGCAGATGCAGAGTCTTAGGAGGAAAGCTAAGTGAGAGCCAGGAAATTTAGAGATTTAAAAAGGAGAAGGTTGTGGATAGAGGTAATTTATTTCCAACAGATCTGGCATTCCAAAGGCTGCCAGAGAGAGGGGTTGAGAACCTAAAGGTAGTGGGGATAGTAATGAGGTTAGAAGGGTGAATGTTGGTGAGAGGTTAGGGAAGAGAAAGGTTGTGAGGGGGACCAGGGTTGGGTGAGATGTCACCAGCAAGTAGTAAGAGAGAAAAGAGGAGCAGAAATATAGACAGAGAAAGCAGGAGAGTGAATGAGCAAACAGAGAAGGGGTTAACAAACTGGGGGAGAGGGATTTGGGCGAGCAGAGTGAGTGCATGGTGAGCAATACATAGTAACAGGTAAATATGATCCAAAGAAGTACAAAGAGCAGTGCAGGAAACTCAAGTCCATGTGAGCAGCTCCTGGTATTTGAGTTGTAGTGAAGATTGTCATCTTGTTAAGTTCCAGGAGTGTGGTTGCAATCAGTCAGGCAGTAGTTTGGTGAAAAATGGTTCAGGATGGGAGCAGCAGAGGTAGTAAAGACATCCAGGTGGCGCAATGACGGTTCAGTCCAGAGGCGTGAGGTGGGAGTAGCAGAATGTGATGGTATGTCCAAATTTGTTTAAATTCCTGGTTCTATTCCTTGGATTAATTCTAAAAGCTTTTAAAATTTGGCATTTAGGATTTGGGCACGTGACCTTGCCTGTTGCTTAAATAGAAGTGCTTTGGGCCCTGAGTATGGATGGACTGATGGGAGTCACAGGGAATTGGGATATCAAATCAATTGAACCTGGCTAGGGGAGGGGATTGGCAGGGCAATAAAATCAATTAACATTAACTGAGACAAATGGGTAGGGAACAGATAGTTTATCTAGTTTAGCTATGGCCAGATTCAAATCTGAGCAATAAGTTCATCCAAAATGCACAGCATACCATAGACAATCACATGGAAATTGCATACAGAATGGGGATAGCAGTTAGATTGCACAGCATACCATAAACAATCACATGGAAATTGCAAACAGAGTGGGGATAGCAGTTAGATTGCACAGCATACCATGATTGCACAGCATACCATAAACAATCACATGGAAATTGCAAACAGAGTGGGGATAGCAGTTAGATTGCACAGCATACCATAAACAATCACATGGATTCTCTTCATCTCTTTATTCATTCTCTTCATCTTCAGACTCAACTGAAACAGGATTGCAACCTTTAGTTTGGACTTCAGTAAGCGGAACCTTTCCCCCAAGCCACACAGGAACACATTCATCAGCCTGCACCTCAGTAAGCACGGAAGCATCTTCCACAGTAATACTTTCAGCAGTCTGAACTTCACATGAACCAGGGACATGTGAAGACCCTCTTTACCAGATTCTACTGTAGTTGGGACATCAACTTTAGTTTCCTCTGCCATAAGAGAAACAGAAGTAGATACAACAGTAATTTCTTCTACTACTTCTGTCCCACCACATGCAGCACTAGATGTAATTTACCAATGCCGTCCACGCTGCATCTCAGGGCCAACCACCTCCTCCTCCTGCTGATGCTGCTGCCGCCTGCCCAGTACTCCATTCACAAAAATGGTATTAAACACTTCTGGGTGGTGTTGACGATGCACTACACCCAGCTCTAGATGTAATTTACCAATGCCGTCCACGCTGCATCTCAGGGCCAACCACCTCCTCCTCCTGCTGATGCTGCTGCCGCCTGCCCAGTACTCCATTCACAAAAATGGTATTAAACACTTCTGGGTGGTGTTGACGATGCACTACACCCAGCTCGAGATCCCAGTTACCAATGCGGTCCCCACTCTGTCTTAGGACCCTCCTCCTCCTGCTGTTGCTGCTGACGCCTGTCAGTACTCCATTTACTAAAATTGTACACTTTATTACACAGTATTTATATAGCACCATCATATTACACAGCACTGTACATACAAGTCCATAGTTGTGTCACTAACTGTCCCTCAGAATCTAATGTCCCTACTATAGTCATATGTCATTAATGTAGTCTAAGGCCAATTTTAGGGGGAAGCCAATTAACCTAACTGCATGTTTTTGGGATGTGGGAGGAAACCAGAGTACCCGGAGGAAACCAACGCAGACACGGGGAGAACCTGCAAACTCCATGCAGATTGTGTCCTGGCTGGGATTTGAACCTAGGACCTAGCGCTGCAAAGGGGGGAGTGCTAACCCCTGAGCCACCGTGCTGCCCACTTCTGGGTGGCAATGACGATGCACTACACCCACCTTTCCATGACTCTTACCAAAGCAGTCTCAATGGCGATAGCTGACCAGAGGCCACACACTGCTACTGCTCTCGCTGACCCACGCTCCATCTCTGGTCCTCCATCCTTTTGCCTATGTCACCGTACTACTTGTCCACAACATGGTCATGTCATCCAGGTCATGATGCCAGCTAGCAATTATTAATATTAATAAACAGGATTTATATAGCGTAAACAAATTATGCAGCTATGTAAATTCAATAGGGGTGTGTACATTAAATAGCAATGCGATTTCCTGCTGTTTTGTCGGCAGAGACTGTTGCTAGTGGGTTGAGTTCATTCTTTCTCAATGTCTTAATGTTTATGCTGCCTTCTGGATGCTGTCCACCATGCAAAAATTCTATTTGCCTGCTGTCACTTTCTGGAAAACCACAACATTAGGGGGGCATTCCTAACACGTCATCCAGGTCATAATGCCAGCTAGCAAATATTATTATTATTATTATTATTATGAATAAACAGGATTTATATATAGCGTTAAGATATTATGCAACTATGTAAATTTAATAGGGGTGCATACATTAAATAGCAACGCGTTTTTCTGCTGTTTTCCTGCCTGCCATTTTCTGAAATACCACAAGGTCTTTTTTCACTTTTTCCTTGTTCCCACTGTTCTCTTACATTTACCTTGCAAATTTGGTGGTTCTAACATGTATAGGGGCTTTGCCATTAATGTCTAAAGTCAGCCTATTGACTTTATTGTAATTGGCGAAATTGATTTGCCAAAATCTTGTGAATCCACCGGAAATTCAAGGAAATTTTTGTGGGACTGTCAGAGGCCTTCTCGCTCATCCCCAGTAAGCAGAATAGCGGCCAGGTCTTTTGGCTTACATTGCAATAAGCATTGAGGAGATACCCGTCTGCATTATCGGTACCAGCATGGCATTCCCCATCAGACAATAACTGCTTGAAAGTGCATCCGCCTTTGTGAAGTACCAGGCAGGAGCAGAGCTTCAGACATTTGTGCTCTTCCCAGTTCATTGCAGCATAATTTAGGGTGTTCACTTTGTGAATGTTCCCTGTGGCCTTAGATTTTGCCTTGTGGAAGATTCAGCTCTTTTACAAGCATCCTCTAAGTTTGTAAAAAAACACTTTATTGCCTTTCTACCCAATGGTGACTGTTGGAAAAAAAACTGGTTGCAGAGGTTCTGCTTCCTTAGTCATTTATCTTTCTCTAGCCTATGGTTTGATAAAAAAAAACAGCAACACATTGATAAGGCCATCCATGTGCTCTTCATATCTGCAAGCTTGTTCAGTTATAGAATGTCGTGGGTTTTGCAAAGTGATAGATCTTTTTATTATTATTATTATTATTATTATTATTAAAATTAATATTTTTATTAATAAACAGGATTTATATAGCACCAACATACTACATATTACATAGTACTGTACATTAAATAGGGGTTGCAAATGACAGACAAATACAGACAGTGACACAGGAAGAAAAGACCCTGCCCCCAACAGCTTACAATCTAGGAGGTGGGGGAAGTAACACATAATAGGAGGAGAGATATGTAATAGTGGGAAGTATTACGGTTTCAAAAGACAGAAGAAGATGGGTGGGCAAGTTTGAAGAAATGGGTTTTAAGTGCTCTTTAAATGAGCAGAAAGTAGGAACAAGCCGAATAGGACAAGGAAGACCCGAGAGTCAGAGCGGCTCTAGAAAAGTCTTGCAGTCGTGCATGTGAGGGGGTTATGGGTGAGGAAGTCAGTATTAGGTGAAGAAAGCGGCTAGGGAAGTAATATTTTACCAGGTCTTTTATTGACTCAGAGTGTTACCTCCTCTTTATGGCTGTACTGTGAATTAAAGGGGCAGATTTAGAGTTACGTGTACTTTTTTATATTTTTAATCTTAGTTTCATATGCTATTATTATAATAAAGTGTGTGCATTAAAAAAAATTAATTAAATTAAAAAAATATTCCCCTAAGAACACAAAATGTTACTTACAGTGGAAGAAGTCCAGGGATTTTCTTTTGATGATCAACTGTCGCAATTGGTTAGTTTTTAAACATGGCCCAAATACTGGAATTGGGGAAAAGGATCTGAGTGGGTCTTCTTATCCAACCACAGTATATATCTGTATATATATATGTTTAAGATGGTCAGATAGGTATGTCTAGAGCAGACAGGAGCAAGCTGTGGTTAAGTGGTATAGAGAGCTAAACTTTAGGCAGCAGCACTGGGGAGCTCCATGTTGTTTGGAGGAAATATATCTGTAAAACTGTGTAACCCCCCCCCCCCTTTTGTTACCTGTGGAAAAAGTGCACCCATGGACTACCTGCCTAGGTGGAGAAACTGTGGTCCACCTCCCACCAATGGGACTTAACTATTCTGAGGTTCTACAGTGTCCTGTATAGTTGCTGATATACGAGGCGGTACTGAGAAATTCCTGGCTTTGCCAAGAAAGAAGAGAGCCAGAGTTATGAAATAACACATTTATTCAACATATTCCCCCCTGAGACTGATGTACTTGGTACAGCGTAGTTGTTAAACCATTAAAAAAAAGTCCTTTGGTTGGGCCGCAAACCAGCTCTCAGCAGCATCTTGGACGTTAGAAATGTCCTCAAAACGTTGCCCGGTCAGGTGAGTAGGGGGGGTGGTGGACCAATTGGAAACCCAGGGTGTTCATATTGGCAGCCACAACATTGGACATGTGGGCAGGTGCATTGTCCTGCAAAAAAAAGGATCCCTTTGGTCAACTTTCCACGGTGTTTTGTCTTAATTGCCTCCATCGTGATACTAGAGCCCTGAGGTAGGTAGTCCACCAAAAGAATACCGACTTTGTTCCAGAAAACGGACGCCATTACTTTTTTGGCTTATTTCTGGGTTCAGAACTTCTTCGGCCGCAGGGACCTGCTGTGGCCTTTCCTTTGACTGTCCTTGGTTTCAGGATCATAGATGTGGAGCCAGGTTTCATCTCCAGTCACTAACCTAGCCAAAAAGTCCTGTGCAGCTTCAAAATGGGCCAAAAAGGCTTTGGATGCTTCAACTCGTTCCTTCTTCTGTTCAAACATTTCGGCACCCACTTCGCTGAAAGCTTGCGCATGTCTAGGATAGTGGTGATAACAAACCCAACACGCCCCCATGAGATGTCAAGTATCTGGGCAATCTTTTTTGCGAATATTCGCTGGTCCTCAATAATCAGCTCATGGCAGGTTGAAGGGTCACTTGGGGTCGGGGGCGCCCACTGGGGACTCATTTTCAACTGTGAAATGCCCAATCTTAAAACGAGATATCCAGGTTTTGACAGTGCTGTAGGAAGGACACTTCCCCCCCAGTGTTTGTGAAATCAGTGTGAATGTCTTTTGCTCACTTTCTTGGAGAAACAAAAACTTCATGACGGCCCGTAACTCCAACGACGTGAAACTTGCTTGTGCCTCTGCCATCACAGTTTCTCACTAAGAGAAAAAACAGTTTTAAAAATCACAAAGACCTGATATTTGCACAGGTATATACTAAGATATTAGGCTGTCATACGCCCCCACACTCATTTTTCTATTTCATCTGGAAGGGAGGAAAGTCAGGAACTTTTCAGCACCCCCTTGTGTATATATATACACGAGTGTCCGACCACTCTTGACTGTCGCCTGCCCTTGTCTTGGTTTGTCTGACTACGCTTTTGTTTTTCTCTTGTACTACACATTGTCCTATCCAGTCAGCAGTTACCAGCCCCTTTTGTGTATGTGGGCTGCAACCTGGGCACGGCCTCCTAATGTCCATCATCTCTTGTGGTTGTGCATACATGATCTTCCCATGCAGGCTGGTGACATGGAGGGTCTACCACCAGCCTGTGACTACCATGACACAACAACTTCTGTAAATTAACTTACAACTGAGTCCAGAAAATCAAATATGGCTGGCACTCTACCTTATAGTTCTGCTGTGCAAGGAAACAGACAAATTTAAAATAACCCTGTTTCTAATAAAAGCTGACTCAGTAAGAAGCATATTGTGATGGGTGGGTATGTTAACTTACATTCTTACCTGTCGAGCAGAGAGCAAGGGAAATCATAGCAAAATGTAATAGCATTAAGTAGCACTTTTGTCCATCACTTTTGTTGTGTGTTGAATAGTAATCCCTCCTCACATACTTGAGTTCCTTTAATCCTTACATCACTGTTGTGCCAGGTTGTGATGTAGGGATTGAGTAATTTTAAATAGCAACTTTTTATTGTGTCTTGTTTTTATTTACCCCATCAAGTGCCATCCTGCTGCTCCTCTATCATGGCTACATGCTTTGCTTTATGCCCACAGAACAGTGCATGCATTAATACCACAAACCTCAAATCTCCTGTAAAAACTCACAGCCATTGAGAATAAGCAGGCACTTATTTTTTTTACTTTTGCAAAAACAAAATGGGTCAAAGCTAAAACTTGCTGTAGCATTTGGGAAGGTAAGCAACATTGTATTGATTTTTTTAAATCAGTATTTAGTGACACCAAATTACCAAATTTCAAAAATCCAGCTCATTTGTGCTGGCTTTCTGGAAAAATGTGTGTCATTACCTTATTCCACGTGTAACATCACCAATCAGATTAAGACCTCACATACATTTTTCAATCTGCTTGGTGCCTATATATGCAGTTTTTTTTGCATAACAGGTTACATTTAACTTTTGTCTGGAGTGTACCTATTATTATTTAATCTATTACCTTTTTTCTATTATTATGACACATATTACACATATGTAGATATAGTCTGTGAGGTTCAGCACAGTAAGTTATTCACTTGAATGATAGCATTAGTATTGCTGCATGTAAAGGTTCTGTCCTCCAATTTTCCTGGTAAAGACAATACAATGAAGAAACATGTTAAAGATATATATATATATGTCTCTATTTTGCACCTGTATAAAACATAATTTGTTGTAACCTTGTTATGAGAAAGGAACTAACCTGCTGATTTTGGATATAGAAAGTGAGCAGATCATTAATATAAATTTATCAATTTTTGCAGGCCTTATTTGAGCCAGACAGTGATTTTAATATCCCATAGGGCAGGTACATATTTGTAAACCTGCTCCCTCCAAGACATGGAAAACCCCACATTGGACTTAATAAGACTTAGTTTATTGAATAAACGGCAGATTTATGGTAAAAGTGGTCAACACAAAAATAGACAAAACAGCAAAACTTTTAAAATAAATGTACCTAGATGAAGAGAAATGTAAGGGCACTCAGCAATATATGCCTGCCACTGGTCATTACTAAACTTTGTAATCTAAAGAAAAACTTTCTTTATTTACAATTAAAATGTATCTAAACTCAAAAACAAAAAACACCAGGAGGAAACTGTCAGAAGAGACACACAATGTCTTTTTTGTCAGTAAACTAACTTAATGGCTCCTGGTGGCTATAGCTATACATCGTACGGCACCTCTGTCATGCAGTGTAGTGTTTGGTTCTGTGTGCAGTGGTACAGAAGACAGATTCCACCTTCAAAACTGCAGAAATATTCCATTCTCAATTTCTATTTTCTACCCATTAATATTTATTGAACTCTCTATAATGACCAAAGTTTTAGACTAACATACAAAGTGTTAAAAAATAAATAAATATGTTGCTGACCAGTAGGGGCTATTGCAAAGCAGTCGTCAGCAGTGTGACTTTTGATAAATGATTACAGAGCACACGGATGAAAAGGAGAGGTAGCTTGTCACTATAAGAAAAGAAGCAGCCATTCAAGAAAAATGTAGTCAAGGCAACTGTGATTTTAAATACAGGAAAACAGAGGATGTTTTGACATAATCTTCTCAGACAGAAAAAATACACACATTATCTCTCAAATTGCAATTCACTAAAATGTTTTGAAGCAGAAAAAGTACATTTATGAAATGAAAAAGGCAACATCTAAAACATATATTATGCTAGGTATAGCAAATGGATACAGCCCTGTCCTTTTTTCTCCCATTTTGTTTGTAGCCCCAAAGAAGAGAGTGTGTTTTTCAACATTTGTACTAATAAAAAGTCTAATAATTAATAAATAAACAAATGATAAACAAATACATGAATATCTATTTTTTAATTTTTTTTTGCTTGTTTTCAAAAGACAACAAATTTGCATGAAATTGTGGTTCTGTAGATCGTGCCGAGTGACTGAAGCTATTTAAATTTATTATTGGCAAAAGATGTTGAATTTTTACTAGTTGTTATTTTACTAGTTGTATAACTAAGAGGAAAACTAAACATTTTTAAATTGTTACAATTTGTCTTGGCTATTAAAAAAGGAAAAAGATTTTTCATTTGTGTTACCTTTCATCCTTCTAAGCTGACTTGACCTTGGGAAAGGATGCCCATGTTTTGATCTGTTGGTGGACCTTTTGTAGTACACTTCAGTGTCGGCTCACAAAATGTAAGTACATTTTTTTATATATGTATTATATGTGTGATGGAAATTATACTCACCTCTTAATATGTAATATATATAATCTGCACAATGCATCACTCGCTTTGAAACTAAACCTACCTGATGATATCCTGAATACTAAAAATTTAAAAGAACATTGACTATTGGACTATGAATTATATCATGAGTTAGAATTGTACAGCATTGTACAATTGTATAAAATTGGGATTTCTTGGATCTACAAATCATTACTTCTGCAATAAGAAACAACTGCCTGAAATGTATATATATATGTTTTGACTTCATGTAATGTTGCTATACCTTTTTCAAAATATTAGGCATATTTTCATAAAAGTCATAAAAAAAATCCCCATTTTAGGTGACATTTTGACTTATATAAATTTATGCAGTGCATGTGTGTATGTTTATACAGGGTGTGCACCTAGGGGCATACTGCTGTGTTTTAGTATTAAAGGGTTGGTGGAGAAATAAACCATAGGGGGTGTGATCTCTGCATTATGTATTTTACATATATCTGTCCTCTGCACTATTTTGTAATATGCAACTGACCCCTTAACACAGTCAAACAACATAATTAGGGATGGTGTTCATTGGAACTACCTATGGGGATGTCACATCGCTTTGATGAATAAATATAAAAAGAAGGTAAACAAAATGTCTTTAAAGTCCCATTTTGTTTACCTTCTACCTTTTTTTATTTTGACCCATAACCTCAGTACATTACAGACATCTAACCTCTGACTATGTAAGACATAGGATTTGTTTGCCTTTATTTCCTCCCACTGCATTTTGGCCACAACCACTATTTACTGTGGCACACAAAGTCATAAAGTAAAAAAGTATTATTAAACAAAATCACACAATCAGAGTGGGATAATATTCTGTGTTTTGTGAGGAATTAGTATCACATGGCAGGCTGGCAATGATGCATCTCCAGTCAACAGTTTCCGTTTAGGCTCTTGCCCTTATTTAAAACCCCCCCTAGCGGTAATCCCGAGTGTGAGTCACACTCAGGGTAACTTTGGGAGCCTCTCTTACCTCTGCTCGGCGCTCCAGCAACGATCAGACAATCCCGCTGTGATGCTGGGGCATCTGTCCGTCAAGGGTCCGAGGCCGGGCAGGAAATTTAAAAGCATATTACTGTGTAATCTGCTTTTAAATTTAAACCCGTTGGCATCACCCCCCGAATTTACTATACCTGCTTGCATCACCCAAAGAATGTGATGCTTGCAGCCTCTAGGTGATGTGAGCAGCTTTGTTGGTGGATCTAGGGGAGTAAGCAGGGCGGGGACATCCCTACCGCATCACCCGGCAAGATCTGTGACATCTTCCGGGTGATGCAGTCGAGGGATGGATTGTGGGGGCGGGAAATTTAAAAGCACCTGGGATGAAAATTGAGGCTGAATGCGACGACCCCCTGGCATACCTTAAGTTGTTTTTGACCAATGAAGTTATTGAAAAAATTGTTGCAGAGACAAACAGGTAAGACGCTCTTGTGTTTGTTAACTTTTTGAAATTTTTTGCTAAATTATTTTTTATGCAAACATGTGTTTGCTAACTTTTTGAATTTTTTAAATTTTTTTGGTAATTTTTTATGCAAACATGTATGCTGCTTTGTGTTTGCTAACTTTTTAAATTGTTTTATGCCAACATGTGTGCTGCTCTGTGTTTGCTAACTTTTTTAATTTTTTTGCTATTTTTTTTTTTATATAAGCATGTATGCTGCTCTGTGTTTGCTAACATATTACTTGCAACCTTCACACTATAAAAAAACATATCCTAAAATACCTTTTTTATTTTGTAATTTTCAGGTATGCTGGACAACAAAAAGGTGCTCCACACCTGAGAAGCAGAAAGTGGGAACCCGTGACCAAGGGTGACATTTGGCTGTTTTTGGGCTTGGTGATCCTGCAGGGAGTTGTGGGCAAACCCGTGCACAAGTGGTACTGATCCAAAAAAAAATGATTGCCACTCCATTCTTTAGCAGTCATGCCAGAATACCACTTTTCCCTCATCATGAAGTACCTGCACTTCGCAAACAATGAAGAATTTGATGAGACTACACATCCTGCACCAAAACTGAAGAAAATTTGGGAAGTGTCTCAGATGATTCTATAAAATATCCAGCAAACCTATGTGCCAGAAAGAGATGTCAACATTGATAAAAGTCTAATGGCTTACAAGGGGAGGTTCAGCTGGGTGCAGTACATTGCTTCAAAGAGGGCACGATTTGGTGTAAAGACCTATATGCTGTGGGAATCCTCATCTGGCTACATATGGAATACAGTACTGTACCCTGGAAAAGGGACACAGTTCAACCCCAGATACAGCCATTACGGATTGGCAACATCTTCAGTGCTATCCCTCATTGAGCCATTGCTAGGTCAGGGCTATTGTGTCATAACTGACAATTTCTACACATCTTCTGAGCTTTATGAGTTCCTTCTGCAACACAGAACAGATGCGTATGGAACCGTTAGGGCTAACCGGTGCAACCTGCCATCACTGTTTGCAAAAGGGAAGCTGAAAACAGGAGAAATTGTTGCCTGGCAGAAAGGAAAGATGATGGCCCTGAGATGGCGTGACAAGAAAGATGTGTGCCTGATGAGTACCGTCCATGATGCCTCCACTGTTCTGGTACACACAAAACGTGGGAAAGGCGTGATGAGGCCACAGGTGGTGATTGACTACAACAACACCATGGGAGGTGTCGACAGAGCTGACCAAGCCATGACATTCTACCCAGCGATGAGGAAACAGCAAAGGAAGTACTACAAGAAGATTTTTAGGCATCTTGTTGAGCAGTGCCTATGAAATGCCTATATTCTGTACAAAAAAAAATAGAGGCCTGTGAATCATTCAGACTTCATTTTGCAAGTTTCCGAATCCATAGTCAAGAACCACCAAACAGTATCAGTGGCTATGCGTAGACCTGGACGTCGTGCTTCCACCGTTGTCAACCCAGAACACCTGACCGGTCGTCACTTCACTGAATACATCCCACCAACCCAGAATAAGGCAGCACCTACAAGGATGTGCGTAGTTTGCTGCTCAAAGATCGATGACAGAGGAAGGAAGAAACACAAGGAAACCAGGTTCTACTGTCCTGACTGTGATGTTGGGCTTTGTGCAGCACCCTGCTTCAAAATCTACCACACCCGGGATGTCTACTAAAAATGTAAATATTTGGTTTTTCTAAAATCTGCATTCAATTTATATTATTATTTATCAATAATATTGCACCCTTGTTTGGAAAATTTCAGTGAGTTTTTGATAAAATATTTTTTTTGATAAATTACATGGTTGTGGTCTATTATTTCATTATTTTTTATAAATATGATTTATAATTATGTATTATATTATAATTTATGATTATAATATAATAAATATATATTCTATATTATACCCGGGAGGTAATTCTAAGAATTACAGGCCCACAAAATAAACAAAAATTTCTATGCAAAAAAAAAATGATCACTTTTTGCATCAAAAAACTGACAGAATTAGGACGCTAGGGGGGTTAAAACAAACAAACAAAAAAAAACAGCTAATAAACCAGTTGTCCTTTGCAGGGGTTGTTTAAGCAAGTTAACAGCCTTTAAACCAAATGTAAAGCCTCCTGGCTAGCAGGAGGAAGTCTTCTGTGACAGCTATGATCCTATTATGTATAAGAAAAGTGTTGATCCCAAAAACCGCTTAGGTTCTTGGGCATAGTAGTACATCTCTCAGTCGTACAGCGATGTTCCTCACCACACACTAGCACTGAGATGGAAAAGAATGTATCCAGCGCTGACTGAGAATCTTTGCTGTGCTGTATAACAACTCCCCTTAAGGGTTTCCTTTAAATTTACATTTTTTCTTGTTAATCTGAGTAATTAAATTGGATTCTAGTGAGCTAAAAATGATATGCCTTTCAACTGGTAAATGAAATATAAAGTCCGATATGAAAGCAGGGACACAGGGAAGGTAGTATGACATTTCATAGCACTAACATATAATTTTAGATGACAAGATTTTGTACCTCACTGACTTTTTATCAGATAGTTACTGTGTCTTTTGTCCTGAGGCAAACATCCATTTTAAACATAAATCATAGTTTTCTGCAGTGTGCAAGCTGATATTTGTTCTTGAAGATACCACAATATAAGTTCAAGAGTTTCCTTTATACCAGGTTTTCTTTATCAGATAATTTAACAGAATAATAATTACTTGCAGTGACAGCAGGTTTAAAAGAATACTTTAATTTCAAGTCAACTTCATAGGACAATTATGTAAAGTTATACACGCAGGTGGTTTCATAGATTTTTAAAGTCTTAAATGTCAATAAATGTAAAAAAAATCATAAAAATCAAAAAGTAGCAATTCTTACAAGCGACAAACATTTTCTGGTGAAGAACCACTGTCATCAAAAACATGAAGACCCAGAAAATTTTCCACTAGAGAATGCTTGAAGAATTTCAGATTGACTGCTTTATAAATAGCCCCTATCATTTATAAATAATAAAGCAAACATGGGCTGATTTCCTCTTCTGATCTGAATGGCTAGATCTAAAGTTCTGATCTGAAAGCAAACTGATCATATACCATTGTTTTATGGGTTCTAATTTAAAGTGAAAACATTTTATCAAAAGCAGTGTTTTGGCATGTACCATAAAGCAAAAGATCCCTATAATTGACCAGATTGGTTGAATACAAAATTGCTAGCAGATGTGCTTGTGTATAAAAGTGTTCAAAAAAATGTGAAAAACCTGGAAAATAAAACCATTTCATAAAACATAACCGTCAAAATGAAAAGAATAACAGGCAAGCTATGATCAATATATATCGATTGGCTAATTGGGCAACCTGAAAATGTAGATTTTGTCTGAAAATATTCATGCATGTTGTCTTAGTCAGCAGAGAATTATACAATTCTTGGATTGATATATACCTGCACTTTTAAATTTAAATCTGCAAACATAAAAACGATCAATTACCAATACGGAAATTACAGATTTTTCTGATTGAATAACAACTAACTTTAAAATTTACGATAACATTAAAATGATATTTTATTGTAAATGTAGTGACAGGTTTAGGGTAAAAAGGATGAACACAATGTAAATGTTGAATTAGCAACAGTTGAAAAACAATAAAAAAAGCTTGCATTGTCTTAATGTTTTAGTTTTTCCACTTATAACTGTACTGGAAGGTAAATTAATGTATTATAAAAAAGTTAATGAGATAAACTTGCTATCAGCTTGCTATCAGATTACCTGGTCTAGTGTACAGAAAAGAAAACCAGACCTTATAGTATGAGTATGATCCCTGTCTGTCACAACTTACTGTCTGTTTTAGCATGCCTGGCCTGTGGAATATCAAATGAACTTCAGATCAGTCCTAACTCATACATATGAGATCTATGATCTATCATTCATACAGACCTCGATTTATGCACTTAAGGCCTTAAATAAATCCAAATTTTACACTTTAGACCTCAAAAAAGCCATGATCTATATGTAGCCCTATTCTGACCCACTCTGTAGGCAACTGGTGTGTTGTGTCGCACCTGTGTAATAGATAAAGGAGCAGTGCCTTTACTTTTTTCTATGGAAACAGGATGAAATCTCTCATAGGCCCAGTGCCTCCACTCAGTTGGGTCTTGTGAGTAACAAGTGCAGTCGCAGTTGAGAATAGTATACTTATAGACAATAATCCACACTGTATTAGCAGAAAGAGTCTCTGTATTGAATAGTAACAACATAGAAAATCCAGTGTAACATCAAACTTTGCAGCAGTGTAAACATGGTAAAGTCCTTTCAGTATGTCTCAGTGAGAAGATTGTGCCAAAACTTACAGTAAGAAGTTATACTTTCTCTGCACATGCAACATAATCTGAGACTCTCACTCTCCAGACCATGACCTTCCCAAGGGTTTACCCAAGAATCCCAGCCCCAGGCTAGGTCAGTACTGATGACCTCATCTCAAAGTGCCGAGGGCACAGCAGCCATCTTGGAACATGCCAAAACACACACTGCAGTAATTATCATATAATACATTAATGCATAAACAGGCAGTGAAATACTACATTGCTACACATATATATATATATATATATATACACATATATATATATCTATATATACACTATACCAAAGATAAGCTAAATGAATAAACTTCAGACCTCAGAACTAGAGTGCAATGCATGAACCTGAAAAAAACTTAATTCCTTAGTTCCTAATCTGTTCACTTCAGACCTAATCCATACACTTCAGACCTTAGATCAATCTTATGCACTTCAGACCTCAGATCAGTCCTAATCCATACATTTTATATTTCACATACCTATGAAGTGATACACTTAGGACCTCAGCTCAGACCCCAAATCGGCCCATGCATATTTTATAAACTTCAGATCCCACATGATTCCTAATTTATACACTTAACACTTTAGATCAGCCCTTTTCTTTATACTTCATTTCATTCCATGCAAGCTGTTGAAATCTCAGGTTAGCTCCAGTCCATACGCTTTGGAATTCTGATCAGCCACAATTTTCATGCTTCAGATGCCAAATCAGTTTGAAACCCCAAGCCTTTGTAAACTCTGGATACTATCCAGCAAGCATGCTTTCTAAGTAAAGTGTCTTACCTTTTATTGACATCAGGATGGTAGATGGGTCACACCTGCCCCTGATATTGAATGTTATTGGGTTACCATTCCTTTACAACTCCATTACAGAGGCGCCCAGCAGCAATCTTAGTACTTGTAAGTTTACAAAAGAAGAGGCTTTTACGGGTTAATACCATACATAAATTACAATAACATGTAGGTATAATCTTTTTTAGAAGATCTTTGTTAAAATGATTGGTGTGTCCACAGCTAAACTATTGTCCTACCTTTAGTCCTGTACAGTTGTACAGACGCTACTCTACTGAAACTGCTTACACCAAATTTACTGCTCCCTGTGAACTCTTCATTTCCAGGCTGGAGGACATCCAGTAGCATCTATTTCTGTCCTCCTCAGCCTTACTGTCCCTGGCCTATAATGTAATTATTGGATTTCAGTTTTTCCAATCATGTGGACTCTATTACTGATGATATCAGCCATGTTTTTTTTAATTATTAATTTTATTAAATTTATTACATTTTGATGAAGGGATTTCAGGAAAGGCAAAATATAGGCGTTGTAAACTTCAGCTTTAAGTTAGTAGTCTTTAGTCTGAAATCCTTTTTTTGGCCCCTGTTATAGTTTAACTGTAACAAGGTACTTGTAATTAGAAATCTACAGTAAAAGAGTTCTAAATAACTTTAAAGCAATATTGGCATCCATCCAGGTAACTGCTTGACACTATTAAAGTGTGCTTGAAACCCTCATACAGAGCTTTTTTTGTTGCAATGAAAGACTTTCAAGTTGTCAATGTGCCTGTATATTTTATTTTCAGAATGGCTGTTAGCCAGCCCATTTTGGAAAACACAATGCTAAAGCCATGGTAAGTACAGTGTTCTGTATTTGCCAATGTCCAATGTTCTTTGTATCCCATATATAATACATTTTTCTTTATATATGATAGATTGTTCTATACTGAACAATCTGAATATATTTAAAGGGAATAGTGATATAGGAAAAGTCTGCATTTAAAGACCTGCATGCTTTATTTTATGGTTTTATTCTGTAAACTATAGTTAGCTGGCTGCTTCAAAAGAGATGAAAAAATGTATTACAAGAGTAGCAGCAGCAACAGAATTTATTAGGCAGGTTAAAAAGAAAATATATAAGCTCAGATTGCACAAAATGTGGTATAGTATAGTCACAGGCCAGGTCAGGAGTAACCGATTAATGGTAATTGCCTTTAGTAGATAAGGGTTGTGTTTTGTTAAAAAATCGAGTACAAGTGTTTTACAAGTAGTATTAAAAAAGTGTTTTAGCCATAAAATGTATACAAAAAATACATATGATAAAGAAATGTTGTGTGGTATATCCCCTGAATGGCTAGGGGTTTGAGTCCCTGAAAATTTGAAGTACAAGATGTTATGTTATTCCATTAGAGGGTAGAAAGATGGTGTATTTCTTTCTATCAGATATTAAACTGATAAGAAAAGGTACTACGCTTGAGCCAAAAAGCTGAGAAGCAAATTTTTTGTATACATTGTATGGTTAAAACACTTGTTTAACCGATGTTTATAATAAAATATGATTGTTTAAATATCATTTAAACCCCTACTTTTCTTGTTTTCCCTTTTTTCCACTACTTTTCCTTTTTTTTAATCCCTTCTGTAATCAGGCTTCTACTTTGTTATCTGACAAGATGTATTCCATACTGGGACAACATATCCAGAACTAAAATATGTGTCCAATGTAAAAGTTTTCATGTCAGTGAAAATGTATTTACAATTATTTTTCAAATACTGCATGCATTCACAGTTGCAGATTTGTAATCTGTTATCCATATGCCTTTTTGCAGAGTCTATCCTGTATACTTCCTCTGAATTAAAGAGTATAGATCAAAGGTGGCAAACCTATGGCCCGCGGGCCACATTCGACTTGTGGAGCTGCCATATTTGGCCCTATTCTCATTCCCTCTGCTCATTGTCTTGCGGGGGATGGAGTGCGCGCATTTCCTATGTTCTTCTATGAGATCATTCTACCAGAAGAGGGAGCTTCCTGAGCATGCTTAGTGTTAGCTCCCTGAGAGTGAGCATGTACTATAGACCTCAGCAATCAGCTGTGTCTTCTCCCTGCCCACCATGTACAATGAGATAAACCCCACCCCTCGTGCAGCAGCAGCATGACAACTGTGTCTGTGTCCATGCAGCTGTCATTATCCCCATGTATAAACCTTCATATCTCCTACACCTAGTGTTGTAGAAATGTGAAATATTCAGGGTACACAGGGGGCACAGGCAGCTGTTACTAAACCAAATAAGTCACAGGCATGAAATCCCAATAAAATTCAGGAATATTTTCACGTTAAGGGGGGCTTTATTAAGGACAGGATTCCCAAATTGAGTTTGCATATAAGAACCCCTGGGGCCACTTTCATTGCAATGACCACTAGGGTACTGTCATTTCACTCTGTGCTGTAGTGCCCCAAATAGAAACTTGCTTTTTCATAAAACTTTAAGGCTGCGTTTAGACTGGCGGTAAAGTTGTGGTGCGGTTACCCCTTCCTCATGCCACAGAACCCTGCCTAAGGGGAGACACTCAGTACCATTCACTGTCACTTGGAATCAGATCTGCAGGTGGTGCAGGTGACTAAGCAGGTGATGGGGTGCCTATTACATATAGCTAGCCACTTGCCTCCTCTGAACCTGATTTTTCTTGAACAGGGGGATGTAAGTAACTGGAAATGTGAGAGCCAGTTGGCTCCTTTTGCCCTCCCCCTTTTGCCCTTCCCCATTAAAATGTTATACCCATCATATCATGCTTCACTGTCACACATAGCTATCCCCCTACTCTCTATGAATCCCATGTTCTTTGTAAGAAAAGGGGAAGTAACTGCAAGTGCAGGCTCGTGTGGCTGACTCCCCCTAAAATGTCATTGCTATGGCTCCATCAGAAGATAAAAAAACTATACTTGTCATACCATGCTACCCTGTCACACATATCTGGCTACTTACCTTCTGTGAACCCTAATTTCTCAGAAACGGGAAGATGTAGGAACCTGAAGATGTAGTAGTAAGAACATGTACCCCTTAGCTGGAAGTATTAATTGCAGAGATTATGAGGTACAAGGATGGTTAATGGCCCCCCACAACTGACAGGACACATTGTATGGTGTAGTTTCTGCTCTTTGGGACAGGAATGGTGATTAGGGAGCAATAAATGACCGGCCAGCACTGTATGATAGATTTGGTTTTGTATCTTGCATTAATAAAATGTTGCATTAATAAAATGAGCATCAAATGGTGAGTGCAGAAATTCTTGATTTGTCATATCTTTTATTTGGTGAATCTACGTTATGATAACTAGAAACATTTCAATTTAATTTAATTTTAAGTTAAAACTATTTTAGTTTTAAACATTTTTTTAAACATACATCTTTGTTTGTTTGTTTGCTTTATGACCCGCAAGTTTTATCTCAATGCCTACAGCAGCCCCCACATGATAAAACATTGGGCACCACTGGTAGAGATGAATGCAAGGTAGTTAATTTGTCACAGCAACTTCCCTGTTGGAACTATTTTTATTCTTTGCAATGAACCAGATGTTTAGGGCATAGCAATATAGCAATTCTCTTCCCATCCAAATGCCCCTTTACCTTTGCTTTTTTATTAGCCTTTGTTGTTTTACTTAATGCAATAAATGTAATCAGTCTCTTCATTGTAGGGCATATTGCATCCACAATATATTCTAAAGTAAATATAGGTCTGATTAAAATATAGTATCAAAACAATTGCCATTTTTTACGTTTGTTGCATTTGAGTGCTATGACCTCCTGCAGCCGTTGGCTGCCAGTTCCTGTCTACATGCATGCACTCCTATGACAGTAGTATGGCACAACAGAGGACCAAGCTTGTGTAAGGTGTATTGAAAAGTAGCCATCTCTGCATTGGAATTCTAAATGGGAAAGAATGTTGTCAGTGCCTAAACAAGGATTTTGTGGTGGGATAGTTACCAGGACTAGGACTATTACATGAATGAAAGTTTCAAATATAAAAATAAGAAAAATTACCTTTGAAATGACATTAACACACAAAAGTTTATATGATTTTCTAGTTATTGGGTTTACATATACTTTGAATATGACATAGGCATGCATGTAAGAACAGTTATGAAATGTATAAAACTTAGAAAAATATATTTTTTAACTTAAAATGTGAGAACAATAAAAAAAAATATATAATCTTGTTTGCCATATGGGGCAGCGTGTTTTAAGTGTTTTATAATATGTATTAGGATTTCAGTGTACTAGAAATCCAATGCATGTACATAATGGTCCAAATACTGTCAAGTACCAAATGCTTTATGTTTTTGTCTGTGTAATGTATTTCTAATCCAATTCCATCAAGAAGCAGTAACCCACTCCTATATGACTCTAAACTTACTGAGACATACATTTTATCATCCATTTCTGTCACTAAAAAGCACATTAGAAAGTAATGGAGTTCATGAATATAAATTATCTTTGTGTTTCCACTTCCATACTAATTCATTGATAACATGTTTGGAGTCAAATGTGCTCATTTGTCATTTTCATTGCTAATTTTAAACATACTCTGCTCTACTAGCAAAGTTTAATAAATAATTCTAATGAAGATGTAACATATATTAAACTTTCTATTGTCATTCCAATTACCAATGTTAGTGTTGACATGATAGTAGTTGTTGTGAAGCATGTCCTTGATTTTCTAGAAATGCCTTTCTAGCACACAAAGTATAGGTAAGCTTGACTGACCATATGCTAGTAGTCACAATGGAGTTCCTAAAAATGTTCACACACTGCACCATGTTTCTGGTTATATATTAGAGAAAAATGAAACGGACAAAGGAACTAAGATAAAATGATAACGCACAGTGGTGTGTTTTACAAATTTGCACCCCAAAATGTGCCCCAATAGGCACTCTGGCAGTCTAAAGCCAGTAGAGTGAAAAATAAATGAATTAAAAAATGCACCTAACTCTCCTCCACAAGCTGAGTTCTTTCTGGAGACAGTGGAGAGAACTCCATGGGCTTCACAGGCATTCATCCCCAAGCTGCTTCATCAGATCTACCAGTGTAGGACATACATCAACATTTATATCCACATACAAACACATTACCATGAAACATGACACAATAGATGTCCAATACCAGGAGATGTGCAGATATTGGTTGAAGACCAAGATTTGTGAAATTGTTGGAAGCACCCTATTCTTTAAACATAAGACAGATGGTGTTGAAGCTTCCACTCCTGTTCACAGATGAGTTTCCTAACTTGATGGTCTTTTTCGCTGTTCTTGTCATCCAGTTGTCCTCTCTGTCCAAAATATCAACCTAATTGTTCTAGAAAGAATGTCTGTTTTTGCCTGGGGCTGGGGGGTGGGACCGTGGGGCTGGGAGGCAGGACCAGGCAGGACATTTAAAATACTAAGTATTTTTAAATGTACCGCTTTTACATTTAAAAATACAGTACTTAGTATTCAAACCGCCAGGGAGGGTAAACCCTTAATTACCCCATTACTTTTTTAGCTCCTGTTTCGGGATTAATTTTTTTTTAGTTTTGTTAATATGCAATATTCAATTGATCATTTGGTTAATTTCATGTGCTTTATTTATTTTTGTATTGTTGCTTTAACAGAAATAGCACAAATATTTGCTTGTTAGAGCTCCAGCAGTCTGACCACTAATAAACACTAATTCATGTATGACATTCATCTGAGCTTGATATTTTGTGACAAATATGGCTTTCTATTGGTAATAACATTATGCAAATGTCTATTTATTTTTATGATGATATTCAGGGTGAAACAATTGTAAGACTGCAAAACAGTTATTCTCTAACAATTTAGCTCCATAATAATATTTCAGATAACTAGAATTGATAAGGCACCATAACTATAATAATATTTTTTACAAATATATTCTGTTTAAAAAACACGATTTTTCTACTCATTTAATTTAGAAACCTTACAAAATGCAACTTAAACTAACAAGGTTTCATGCGTAAAATGCTGCAGCTGCAAGCATCAACAAAAATAAACATGTATTTATTATCATAATTCCAAATCTATGTTTTGCTCTCTTTTATAAAGAAATACAAGCTTCTTTTAAAGTTGATCTATAATAATAATAAAAATAATAGAATTATTTTGGCTAACTAACGGGTTCATTAGCACAGTTTACCATGACTATGTGACATTTTACGGGCACTTCCTTTCTTGACCTTTTTAACACAGGGACCCTTGAAATAACTTTTAGGTCTTAGGGGAACTCTAGTTATTATTACTATATCCATAGCTCACAGTACAGCAATGTGGTGGTCAGTTGGAGGAATGCCTCTTACATTGCTGGCCAGTGGGAAGAATGTCAACCGTATAGATAGCCAAAAAACTAATTGGTGTCAGTGGTGACTGAACTGTGGGACACAAATAGCTCATTGCTCAAGGAACCCCCAGCAACAGGTTAAATAACACGGCTTTAGCATATAATTCTAGGAGTGGGTTTAGAAAAAAGAAAGTGTTGTTTCACAGATAATGTGCGCAATAGACTAAAAAGTAGGAAAGCTTACTATTAAAAAGATAAAATTGCCTGATTCTCATGGTAGTTTTATAAATATCTAGGAGAGATAAAAGATCTACCTATATGTCTCTGGATAGATTCTTTGATATCTGGTATTTTGCTATTGCAGCCATTTGGTACACTAGTAGGCACTTCATTTCAACTTTTAGGTATGTTGCACCAAAATTTAGTAGTGATCAAATTCACTTGCAAAGCATTTCTATGACCCAAATGTACATCATTCCTTGCTCTTATTACTTGAAAAGTAATTTAAAAAATAATTTTAAAGTAAATTAGAGCAGAACTACACAAAAAAAGTAACTGTGAATAGATTTCCTAATTTTCCAGCATCTTAATTGGCAGTGCTGGGAGGATGTATCTCCCATGTATACATGTGGAGGTTCATTCGTTACCAGCACCCCAGAGTACGGATGAGCGAGAATGCCTCTGGCATTCTTGTGAAAATTTCCTCGAACTTCCGATGGGTCCGCAAAATTTCGGCCAACCGACTTTGCGAAACCATCAGAAGAAAATCATTTACAGGAGGATTCTCAAGGCTGCATTCATTCTTGCAGCCCTGGGAATCCTCCTGTTTGCAATCCCCGGGCAGTAGAGGTTTATTAACCTCTAGTGCCCGGGGATCGCAGTGGAACTGTGTGACCGTGACTGGTGACCATAGGAACTGAACTGCAGATGAACTGCAGAAGAGTTTGCCTGCAGTCACAGCTGATTGGAGTCACTTGCGTGCCTCCAGTCAGCTGTGACTGCAAAGGTCCCACGGTCACCGGGCTGATAAGTACTGAACTGCAGATGAACTCTCAATGAAGAAACTCCATTGAGAGTTCATCTGCAGTTCCACTGCGATCCCTGGGCACTAGAGGTTAATTAACCTCTACTGCCCCGAGATCGCAGTGGATTCTCAGGGCTGCAGCCCGGTGACCACGGGAGCTGAACTGCAGATGAACTCTCAATGGAGAAACTCTATTGAGAGTTCATCTGCAGTTCCACTGCGATCCCTGGGCACTAGAGGTTAATTAACCTCTAGTGCCCCGGGATCACAGTGTATTCTCAGGGCTGCATTAGTTCATGCAGCCCTAGGAATCCTGTGTGTGATCCCCGGCACTAGAGGTTAAATGGAGAAATATCTCTCCATTCAAAACCTCCAGTGCTCTCTGATTGGCTGAGGAAAGCTAAGCCAATCAGAGAGCACTAGAGGTTTTGAATGGGGAGACCTGTCCCCATTTAACCTTTAGTGTCTGGGATCGCACACTGAGCTGATCAATGAATGCAGCTGGCTCTGCATTCATTGATCAGCCCAGCCCACAATTTTTTTTTTTAATTAAAATTCGAGCTTGATCAGCGAATTTACATTGGCCATTCTCGCTTACAATTTTGGTAAGCGAGAATGGCCAAATTCACAGCGAGATCGAGTTTTAAAAACTCTCGCTCGGTCATCCCTACCTCTGAGGCATACTAGGATGCCAAGCATATAATGGGTTAATTTGCATGTGCAGTTAAGATTTCATTTTCTTGAAGATAGCAAAGAAGTAGGTATGTTTTATTGCAGAAGGGACATCACCTATACCTTTCTACAATAAAACATGCTGGCTCGCAGATTTTGCAAGCAGAAGTACAGCACCTCCTTAATCAATCTTCACATTCAAACTTTGAAAAGTGAAGAAGCAGTAGCAGCATATTAGTGAGGTCATCCTCATGTTGTTTTAAGAATGTTTACTGCCATTATGCTAAGCACTCTACAAATATTTTATATTAGCTGAGAATTCTGGCTACTTTTGGCCCAGTATGCATTCCTGCTTCAGGGAGGTAAAAGCAAGAGAGTATTAGGTGCTTATGCTGTTTGTATGTAGAAATAACTGTAATACCATTGGTTTAAATGATTTTCCACTTTAAGAATGCATGCTAGATAATCATTCCATGACATTTCATGATCCCTCCATTAAACATTCAATGTATGCACAATACACTTTCTGTACTGAATTGATCTATGTTATGTGACTTTTACATATTAAGAAAAAAAGACATAATATATATAACAGTAAGGTTTATTCCATTTTCTGTACTTTGATATCATACAATAAGGAAAGCCCACAATCAAACAATACAGATGGCCTACCAGCAGCTTTTGGAAGCCTGTTCCTGGTCAGTCACAATAAAAGAAGAATATAAGAATCTAGACAAATATAAACAACACAGAATGATGCAGCCATTTAAATAATAACCCAGCATTACAAGTACTTTCTTTTTTAATACATTGGTATTGACATCAGCATCATACAGTGCTTGCATAGCAGAGTTGGATTATAAGAGGAAGACGCAGCACAAAGAGCCAATCAGTTCATGTGCTGTAAAGAAGAATGCTGATAAGAAGGTAAAGCAGAGTGATAGATTAACTAATTACTCTGCTGTTTCTCTTTTTACTGCCCAGTCACAGGTTGGGGTTAGTTCAGAACTACACAAGCTTATGGGAACTGGGCTAAATGCTGTTAATCTAGCAGCAGAAAAAAGTACTGTTGGGGAAATGTAAGGATCTATGGTAAATATTACAGCAAAAGTTGGCTTTTGCTATTTTATTATTTTAATGGACTTTTCCTTTTTATCCTGTTATCTTTGGATGGAGTTCTGGTTTTGTTTCTTGTACTTGGTATATACTGACAATTATGTATTATTTCTTATGGTATCAGTGAAGAGAGGGTGATTTGTTATTCACAGAAAATAATACATAAACTCAGATCTGATTTATTCAACCAATGGCAAAATGGTAATTTATTTCACAGTATTGTTTAAAAAAGTAACTTTTTGAAACCATAGAATGTAAAAGCAGCCTTCCCTAGGATAGACACTTATATACCTCATTCTATGCCACTGCTTAATTCATTGTCATGGTAACAAAATGTATCAAAACTGTTCTGTTTTCTCTTGGTGACCCAGTGAGCACAATCACTGGTGAAAAGAAAAGCAGACCAAGGCAATTTTAACAAATAATATGTTCCAGTTGTAAGCCATTCAACTTTAGATTTTGCCTTTGTACCATACAAACAGGTATAGCATGTTCGATAGCATATATTTTACATGTCAAACAGCAACAAAAGGAAAGAAAAGAAGCCATTTGCAGTTAGAGGTTTTATTGTAAAGATGTAAATAATTATTTTTATGTATATTTAAAATGAAGCTTTTCACAATGTAATATATAATAGTTATCTCAGGACACGTAGAAAGGATTTGGCTATATTTGAGTCATTCATTTTAACAGCCTAAAGGACACGCAAATATAATAACCCTTAATTAGAGAAAAAACTTTAAATAATACTCATAAACAAATAAAACATGAGCAATGTACACACACATATATATATATATATATATATATATATATATATATATATATATATTTATATTCAGGTATACAATCATAGACATATAGACATATACACTTAGCTGATTATTCATGCTGAATGAGTATACACTCACAGTGCCATCCTATCATGTATATAATTTAGTTTGTGCAATTGTTTGTGAAATGCAACATAGCTGATACACTTTGCTCCTAAAGCAACATAAAAAGCCAGCCAAGGAGGACAATATAACTGCAGAATACATTATCACTGGCCAAAGAGGATATCTGTAAATCTAGAAGTCTGCCATGGATTTGCCAATAAAGATGGTGGCTTCCTAGGAGGCTGGGATCCTGGACCTGGTATCGCTGCAGGGACCTGCAATCAGGGTAATCCAGGCCATTACGGCGGAAGCTCACCACCCATCAACATTTTCAGTTGTGTTTTTTGTATGGTTGGCTGGAAGAAAGAAAAAAGAAAAAACACACATACACACAAAGAAACTGTAAAAGGAATCTACAAAGTAAAAACAAATGAATTTCAGGCAAACCTACAAATCAGAATGCCATTCTGCTAGACCCACAATTTGTCAAACAGCATGTGCCCATTTTCAAGGAGGCTAACTTATGCTGTCCTAGTAACAGGTCTAAAGTGGCACTGTAATCTTAGGGTCAATTTATTTATAAAAGTACACCTCTAATTAATATAGAGCCAATATACCTGTACTTTGGATGGCCTGTTTCCTAAAATACTGCCTCTTCACTGACTCCATATTCCCATTCTAATATATTCTAATTCAGGCAATACACTATATACACATATAAAAATGTCAATCAGGCCTAAAGTAGGAGGCATAGAGGTTCTGAGGTAGAAAAGAGTAAGCAGGTTGTGCAAAACAAAGCAGGCTGCATCACCTAGAACTAAGACTTGTCTGCTCAGTGCACATGCAGGAGATAGTGAAGTGATGGACAAGCCATTTCTCTTCTTACTTCTCTCAGACAAAGATAAGTCAGTTGTCCTTGCTCCATTTTCAAATTTCAATGGAGAGCCAGAACAGCAGTAACACAGTAAGATTTTGTGCAGGGGAAGCTTGCAGAGGGCTTAGAGCAGACAGGGAGCATCTTTACTAACAAATCTGGAGGTACAGGTACAGGGCCCTGCTCTTCTTAGGGCCAGTCCCAAAGTTCTGCAATATGGCTTTTTAATGCATTTGTTACTGGAGCAGAAGAATTTAAAAGAAGGAAGCAGTAAGACCTTTCAGGACATTCAGGTAATGTGCACATTTAATTATATATATATATATATATATATCTGCAAGTGCCTACAATACCTTTATCAGCATAACTTTCTATGCTTTCAAAGTCACAAGCTAAATCAAATTGTCAATATGGCTGTTAGATCCTCATTCGTTTATAGCAACGGAGCTGACAAAAAGTCCCTTTATTGACTTATTTGACTTAAGTTCAAGAGCCAGGCAGTGGTTTATGGTTACCACAGTGAATTTCCAACATGCAGTGAACTGTAAACATGCAGGATCACATAGTGGACTCAAAACATCTCAAATTCCTTTTAATTTAACTACATATTTTTCAAAACACAATAGATTTGCCCATCCACAAAAGCTGAACAAGGCCACATTTTATCACAGCACATGGAAAAATACGCACAGCACACCAAGATTCAATTAAGAACACAAATGTCTATTGAGATTTTCTTATCCCATATTTCCTAATTTGTACTGTAACTTTCTTAGTCCTGGCTATTATAAGGAAAGAATTATAAAAAAAAATAACTACACATTCTCCTTATAGAAAAACTGTACTGTGGGAAAAGAAGTCTGTGATGGTTTACCTTCTAAAAGTGTTAATTGTCTGGCTTTCTGTGGCATCAATACTTTCTGAATCATTCAACTGACCAAAGTGAAATCACAATTGTTGATATACATACTTGTGCTTCAGAACTAATAAAGCGATTTGATCAATATGACAGCCAGGCATTCAGCCATTTTAGATCGAGAGCTAAGGCAGTAAAACATAAAATCTCATTATATATATACTTAGGATGCCAATAGACATTCATGCAAAATCTGCCCAACCTAGTACACTATCTGCAGAGCACACTATAAAACATAAAGTCTGGATCTGCCAACCTTACATATCTATGTCATTACAGAGGTTAGGGACAGATTGCTGGAAGCAATGATAACACAGGATTTTCAGCGGGAAAGGGAGCAACAGGTCAGGAAACTGGTCAGATGTATTAACTGTTGTCACTTATCTTAAATTAGACACATTTTCAATGATGTAAGGGTGGCTATATAAAACCTGATGCAACAGGGTAAAGGTCAGATCATGTTGGGGTATTAATATGTGCTTTGTTGAAAACCCTATTATTGTAGACTGGTGATTTTTGCTGGTGTGCTTCCAGTATTTCTTTATGGGATGTACTTGTTAACTGCCCTTGCTATTCTTGCACGCTCTGTTCTTACAAATGTGCATTTATGGTCTCCATTTGTGCACTCAGGTAGGCTGTTAACTTGAGGGGTATGGCCAAACATGCCGGTAGCATGCCTGTAGAGGTGTTGATACAATTCCGATTAGTTAGGCTCCATCTCTAAAATGAACCTGTGCCCAGACCATGTCTATTAAAATTATCACATCTACTGAACAAGTAATTAAAACAATTTTGGGACACTTTCACATCTTTCTACCACAAGGAACTGTAACACCAAAAGCATATATTTATCAGCTGCACTGCCATTTATTCAGAATGGCATTCCAGTGCATCTTCCTGGTCCAATTGCAATGTATTTATGCAATTGAATGCAATTGTAATGTATGTAAACAAAAAACAGTAGAAGGTGAAAAGAATGCTTAGCATTTACTATTGGTAAAGAGTGGTGCAAAATGATTGTCTATGAGATTTGCCTGTACCTTATATTCAACTAATTGTTTACAAAGTTTGATTGTTGTGAGTTGGCCGGTCACAGGGATCATTTCAGTTGCATATTCTAAACAAAGTAAATGACTGCTTCAACATGTGTTTTTGGTTGCTGAACAGTTTTATATTAATAAACTTTTCATATCTATCAGAGACTATCTATAACAGTAAATTCTGCAAATACAGGCTGATGATGATATGTTGTCTTTCTAAGGACTTTATTTCTAATGAATTACTAGTTCTAAAGCAGTATGAGTCCATCACCATGCAAACTGCCCACTGCTGAGATTTCCTTGCCAGATATTTTTGTTATGTTTTATCCTTCTGCATGAATATATTTTATTCAATCAAGACTAATTTTGCTTTGTTTTATCCTGGCCATTACTGGTGTGTTGACATGGAAACGGCACTTCATGTGAATCTTGAACTTCAGCGGCTGAATGCGATCATGAAAACACCTCTCCTATTCCTGTGCAGAGACACTAAGAGCCTATTTTGTGTGCTATTGTGATTAGAAATTCACACAGAATCTATCAGCATGTAAAATAATAGCACAGAGCTACATCAATTAAACAAGGTAGTCAATAATTCATTCTTTAATTAAAGCTTCTTCTCTTCCTGTAGATGTAACCTTTCAAGTGTTAAAGTAGGTGACCTACGAGCTAATCATTGGGTTCAAAATATAATTTTCTAATTAGCAGTTTGTGATACACTAATGGTAAAACATAGGAAACAGAGTTTTAGGTCTTTATCTGCTTATATGAGGGGGTTCATTATACCAGGTGAAAATAAAAAAGGTTTTACCTGCATATAAAGGAAGTAATCTATTCTGAATAATAACATAGTATAGCATAGCATAGTATACTTTTGCTGGCAATGCTGGTTAGTTAAGATTTCATGCTTTTTAAGCCTTCAACATGATTAAATAAGTTAGATGAAACACAGGATAGCTTTTCCTTTCTAATGCAATAATTGTGTGGTCACAATTTCTTATTAAACATTTCTTCATTAATATATTATCAATTTGTACTTGTAATGATGCTGTTCTTTTAGATATCTGCACAGGTTAACAATCAGTATTTTACTTGGCAGAGAATAAATTGTACGGTCCATTATTACAACAGACAATAAATATTTATTAATTAAATATTTATTTTATGTAGCACGTATGTTAAAAATTGTGTTATTCAAAATAAAAAGGCTGCCTTATCACATCATACATAGTGTGTATTGCTCAGTTATATTTGTTCCCTTTTTCCACTAGTTATTAAATATATATATTGTTCTCCCCAGCCCCTTTTAGCCAGATGCACCACCTGGCACTTTTAAATAACTGCCAACTGTTTTTGGGAGGTTACTAAAAATCTGGGCCATAATACAGGGGCTTTTTCCCCTATGGTAGGGGTACCAAGTTCATTTGTTTAAAAAAGTAAACATACTGTTGATTCCAGTCATAAGAAAAAAAAAAGCAATTGAGGTATACAGCAATAAAACATAGCCTTAAGCAACAAAACGAAAGAAGTACTGCTCTATGATATATACATTCTCCTATTATGGGTAATCCCTTGCAGGGGAACAGCTGCAGCCAACTAACCATCAACAGGTTCTGTTTGGCATCCCGAATGCTGCAGATGGTTATCTCTCCAATCTGGCATTCTCTCAGCTTACAGTCACACATAGCTTGGTCCAGCTGAGCTTAACTAGCAGACCTGTCTGGCAGGGGCCAAAATGCTCTAGGAAATTAGGAATCTACCCCACACATGAAGATTTTCAGTGTATGCAGTCTCATTAAATGTTTAATTTTTAGTAACAGGTAAAAACATAGTTTTCTCTAAAACCAATAAATAAGTGGTGCTACATACACCCTATGATACACTATTCCATGCATCATTGTGCAGCAACCATGTTACAATAAACTTACACTCTCATGTGTTAGGCTACCTTGATAGCATTTGAGCAACTCTTTCAAAGTGAACCTTTAGCTATACTAATCTAGTTGCTACTGGTTGGCATTTTCTTTTTGGGAAAAATGGTTGCCCAGAAAACCCAATATTTTTAGGAGTGTCAATATCTTGGTTCACCTTCAGCTGTCACTGGTTCCATATGCCTATCTTTATAGTCTCCCATAATGGCTAGTGCTGTGATTGCAATGCAATTTCTGGTCTGTGGCTTTACTGTATCAGGTAGCCAATGAAAATCAGGTGGGCCTTTATAAAGTGCAATATGTACTTGTACAATGTAGTAACAGAGAAAATACTGCTGTGCCACTGAAGTTTCAGCAGACTTTCCTAATACATATTCTGTTAATAACATATATTTTTTCCCAAGGTAAATACCAGAAGAGAAAGAGATAGGTATAAGGCTACTATCTGAGATGTCCTAAAACACAAGTAAACCTATAAACAAAAACATAAAATGATTACCTTCCTGTTTACAGTTATTTAAGTAAACTAACTTCTGCTCACTAGGTAGTCAGCATCTTTACCTGGTTCTTTTTTGGCTTTGGATCTTTGGCTATCTGAATTGGCCAGGTCAGAATGACATAACTCGCACACATGTGCATAGGAGTTCAATCATTGTCGGCTGCCAGGTATGCTGGGATCATACACTGAGCTGCACATGTGAATCTTAGTGTGCATTATAAAAAAAGATTGCTAATGGGAAAGTAAGTTCAATGGATTGCATAATTTGCATAATTTGCCTGTTCACAATTTTTTAAAATAGGTTTAGTTCCATTTTAGGCCAGCCTTTGCAACAATGTAATATATTTTACAGCCCTGCCTGCTACTAGCTGTATAATTTAGGGGCCACATATAAATTATGTCTGCATTTTAACAAATATAAAGGTTTACTGAGCATAGATAGTATTTGAGCCAAAAAAATCTGAAATGAATAAGGAGAATGAGATACTAAGATATATATTATAGTAAGAGGAATGAAAGTATTCTTGTTGAAGAAGATTTTCCAAGGTCAAAGAGTTATTTCATAAACATATTGACATTTCTTTGAATTACACTACAGTACAGTATTTTCATAGAAAGATACTTGCTGTTCTGTAATACAATAAAATATGTTGAAAATGAAAAATAAAAAATAAAGGAATTGCAAGTCTGGCTGCTAAAGAATACAGGGTTCATTAACCTGTAGTTTCCTTTAAGTTTACTATCATCTCAGTCTTTTATAAGCCATGGTACTCCTACTCATCCCTTAATGTACTGGCAGTTAGGCTTTCTGAATCTGTTAACAATATGATTTTCTAATGTACTAAAAGGTCTAGAATAAAATAATTCCATGTGATGTTACAGAGTGAACCTTTCTCATATTATATTATGCTCATATGTTTGAATTCAATTTTTTATTGTGTGTATTTTTTAAAAAAGTGCATTGATATGAAAAGGTATTTATAAAACAGGGAATCTGACATTTCTTCCAGTATTCCCTGGTGGGAATTAATTACTGCCAAAGAAACACATGGACCTTGAAGATTTCCACTAGGGAATGTTTGAAGGAATGTCAGACTCCCTGTTTTATAAATAAAAACCCTAACTGTTAGAACTGTTTTTCTGAATACCATTTTATGTATATCTTTCATTTGAGAATGTGGCATGTTTTTATTATTTTTGTAAATAGGAAATAATATATATAATATATTTTGTAAAGACTTTTGAAGTGGTATGTCAAACGTCTGAAAAGTTCATGAACAAAGAATGTTCTTTGTAGTTTTTGTATTTTTGTGTAGCTGTTATTGTTAAATTTGTTTACGCCAATTCTTATCACAATGTACATCATTTTATGGTGAACTATTGTCATCACATTAGTTGTTCAAATATTTGTATAGTGTTATCTCATGGGGCAATTTGCTTTGCCTTATTCATAAACTTTTTCAGAACTTTCATGGCCGTACTCAATAGATCATATCTGTGAAATTGAATGCAGAATCAGATCCTACAAAAAAAAAACTTTCTACTACTGTTTTTTTATCCCTTATTTCATTCCACACTGAACAAGCATGCACACAATCCTTGGTTCAAAAAACAAAATCCTTTATCTAGGATTACCTCCATTGCACAAAGATTTTTTTTGTTTTACTGGTGATAACTTGCTTTTGAGTTTTTGGCAAATGTAAATGTAAAGAACCTTATATGAAATGGCTGGTAATTGTTTAAAAATGATTGATTTTTTTAAACATTATTAAACTTTATTTTTTTTAATCTTGACAGGTTAAGTTTTTTAAAAACAAATGTTAAATTATTTTTTTTTCTATGAACACAGAACTCACAGTCATCGCACACTGTACAGTTTTAGCATTATTCTGTGCAGGCATTTAATTCCTGTGCACATGAACAGAACATCTTCCAGACCCAGATAATTAAGAGGCTGAAGACTCCCCGCAGAGGAGCAGAAAAAGATGGAAATGTGAAAACTGCAGCTCTGTAGGTGATTGCTTTGCCAGGTAAGTTGCCATAGTTGACACATATCCTTGCACATTGTGGCTAAAAAGCTTTAGGAGCCCCAAACATTTTCATTTCCTGGGGTGGTTTAATTCTGCTTTAATGGCGAAGGTCAGGCTAGATTTAGGCAAAATAGTTAATATTGTATGATTGAAGGTGCCTAGATATTTGAGATTCATTATGCTGTATTCAGCTGGTCATTATTGTATAAATGTATGCTTCCCCTAATTTATTTGGAAAAATGTTTATCAGTTTGGATTTTCCCAGTCAGTTGCAGTTAGGTAAGTGGTAAGCATGTCCACTAAGTGCCCTCTCACTTATATAAATAAATGGGCACACTTGACTCGAACATGCTGGTTTCTTAACAGTTTTATTTTGAAGACCTGCAGTTTGTGTCTGAACATCTTGTATTTACAGGTTTTAAGGTAAGTACAAATTATTCAGCCCTTAGCTATCTTTTTAAATATACATCAATACAAATGATGGAAAGTCAAAGAAATTTATCAGTGGACCACAATAAAAACATGGAAAACTGCTGCCACCATCCACAGTGCAAGGGAGAAGGTCCCAGCAGTGCCCACCAGGTATCAGGCCACAAAAATAACACCTGAAACAGAAAGACATCAGCAATCTTTTCCGAGCACCAGAAGTAATCAGAAGACATCCAGCCCTAGGCCTTAGATTTAACCCCTTTGGCCCAGACAGCAAGCTTTTGCCGTTATCTCTAGGTAGTCAGGCCCCAACAGTACCCTCAGGGCCAGGGAAGCTTATTATTACCACCCAAACAGCCAGGCTCTTGCAGCAGCTCTACAGTTGAGTCCCAGGAAAAGACCGTAGGTGTACCACTAGGCACCAGGCCCCATGGGTAACCCCCAAGCAGTCAGGCCCTAACAGTAACCTCCAGACAGCCAGGTGCAAGAATATGACAAAGATGAGAGAGACTGAGTCTGATTCTGTGTTGGAATGAACCCACAGGAAAGGTAGGGTAGGTAACACATGCAAATTTAGTGGCTAGTTGCCAATCACAGCTGTCTTCTGGCTCTGTCTACTTGCATAACGTGCTGCCTTCTTTGTGTTGGCCCCTGTTGAGCCAGGAGGAGAGAGGATAAGGGGCACCAAACTCCTCATTGTTTCTCCCTCATCTGGAGACTGGATCATCATGTGAACCAAAATCTGGGAGGTAAGTGGGAAAAGTGGCCCCCACCCTCCATGTGAATATCCATGAATACTTATCGACTAAAATGTGATTGTAAATAAAACAAGTAACTTCTTTAGGAAAGGCCAGTCTGAAAGGTATACAGGAAATAATTTTATTCAGTAGCAGCAGATATATTTAAAAGCTGTCTGATGGTAACTATTGTAAATTACCTCTGTAAAAAGAAAAATGTGACTTTAGTTGCATTAGATACTCTGGTTTAGCCCTTTGTTTAGAAAAGTAACATGAAAACAAACTAATGAAAAATAAAAAATGCATGACATGTAAAGATAAACTGAGATACTTTAAATTATTCAAAAGGGTAAGTTAGAACAGAGATTTTAATTGCAAGTCATTATAACATTTTAAGGCAGAATTAAATGATTTTGTTTCTAACCCTACTGAAATATGCAATAACCAATATAAGAATGGGATATTATCCTGGCTCCAATAACGCAATAAGCTATGGATTTCATTTTTAGTGTTTTTTCCTTTTATTGAATTTAGGACTTTTAGGTGTTTTTATGAAATTGGCTCTCACTATTTATTTTGAAAACTTGTTTATGGGTAACATGCAATATTAATAAAATGTTAAGTTTGATTTTATAAAGTTGATAATTTTTCCAAACTACATTATTATTACAGTACTTTGTCTGCGACTATTGTATGAAGTAAAGTAAAAAAAAAATCATATACCCCATATGTCTCCTTTCTAATAGTTCATAAAGTAAATTTTCACACTTACCTCCTCCTTGCTAAAGCGCCAACGCTCAGCGTGTGGGCAGTTCTGACCATGGGCGCATCTGCTCTTCCAAATTTACCACCCCTCACACTTGCCAATCTTACTTGGCCTTTTATTTTGCTCAGACACAGCACTCAAGCACCCTGGCTCTGCTGTGCATTTCTTCGACACTTGTCTGTAAATTGAGTGCTTTCCCAGTCCAGCTCCTCTGTTAACCCCTTGTTGCCCAGCCTGTTGTTTCCCCGCCTGGTGCTTTGTACTGTTTCAGTGTTCCCCTGTGTCTGTGGTGAGCCCTGTGGTTTATGATGTATATGGTGTTTATGATGTGATGTATGTGATAAATCACGGACAGGTGATAAGTCACCGACCACAATTACTGACTTCAGACCGTGCATGAGTAGGGAGTTTTGTGTCATTCAAAGGGGAAGAAACTTCCCCCAAAGTGATGTCATGATGCCAGAACCCGCCCACTCTCCCATCGCAGGCTCACCGCCTGGGCCTGCAATGCATACGGGAGGCATTGTCAGCCCCTCTGGCCGGTGCGCCTCCCCAAGCGGGGTCCTTCTCCTGACCGTGCTGGGGGGGCACCGGCCAGAGCCGCGGACCACCAAAATTTTCTCGTGGACCAGGACCACAGGTTGGGGACCGCTGTGATAAATGATACGTTAGGCTATAAAACACAGATAAATATAATCTAATATAGAAAAAAATTGACACTGAAGAAGTTGAAAAAAAGAAAAAAACTTCTGCTGAGGTCGGAGCATTTCTTTATACTCTTGATCACAACCAATGTTGGGGCAGTTTTTACGTGCATCAACAGGAGGCATTGTGTAGGAGTAATCTCGGAAGGGGTTAGCCAAGAACATCTGTCTTCGGCTGCCCTCTTGCATGATTACCTGAATAAATGCAAACAATAATGACAAGACCTTTGTCCAAAAAATGCCAAGGCCAACCTAGTGGAGTTCCTGTCATTGGCCCTGATTTATGAAAGCTCTCCAAGGCTGGAGAGAATACACTTTCATCAGTGAAGCTGGGTGGTCCAGCAAACCTGCAATGGATCTGGTCCATGATTCAAAACATTTGCTAGCAAATAGCAAATGATTTTTAAAAATCCATTTCATGTTTTCTGGACCACCCAGCTTCACTTCTGAAAGTGTATTCTCTCCACCCTTGGAGAGCTTTCATAAATCAGGGCCATTGTGTTCAGCCAATCCAAGAGGGCAGCTGAGACCAGCTGTTGTTGGCTACGTTTCCGTCATTGTGCAGCTAAAAATAGGTGACTTTGGATTAATTATCATGGAGTGCTATCGGACATAGCTGGAGCTACAAAAGCACTAGGTTTAAAAAAATTAATTTTAAAATTTAAAAATGAAACCTTATTTTATTGTATAGTTTGGTTAAATTATTTCTAGGGTATCCTTATTATTAAACCCTTTGTGGGAATGGGTAAGAGGCACTTTGTACCCCTGTATTCATTCCCTAGGGTAAATGAGGCATATCAGGAAATCCCCTAATTCTAGGTAACTTCCAATTTCCACTCTTTACTCCCACTCCTTGTCTGGATGAGGTGCTTTCTGCTAACAAAGGGGGCTATATCTTGGCAACCCTGATTCCAGAGGAGTCTTTAAAGATAGAAGATAGGGAACACACCATTTGTATCCCTATTTTTTACCCCCAAACGTTTTAAGCCTATAAATGGATCTGATTTTCGTATTAGAGGGGACTCCACACTGTGGTTTTCTTTTGTTTGTAAATTAAAAAAATAAATGAGCACTTCTATTCTTTTAAAACATCCCTCAACCATGGTATGAATATTGCCTTTATTTGCATTGCTTATGTATGCTATATTTTTTATACACCAATCCCAGCCTATTGCAATACAATAAGTTATCTGAGGTCTCTGAGCTGAGCAGCTGTCAGTTGCGAAGGCCGCAGGAATTGTGTAAGTGAATGACCGCCTTCCCACCCAAGACAACACCTAAGGCTGAATACACACTTGTATCATAAAGCATTGATATATTTTTTCCATGGTCATTTTTTTGCAATTTTTATTTGAATGTTGCTGTTTTGAATAATAGCAGTATTTGACACATTTTGTTCCTTATGTTTATACTTGAGTCAATGTATTTTCCTGGCTTTTTTAAGGTAAAAAGAAATACCTCAATTTTTATTCAGGTAAGTTTATATTCGAATAAATCTTTCCTTTAAATACATCAGCACCTTATAAAAAAACTAAACGTATGAACTCTCCTAACAAAAATATAACAATTTATCAATCAATTTATAAAAATTTATCAAATAACAAGCTTGAAAACCTTCATTCAAAACATAAAAACACTTGATACAGTAACTACAAAATTTTCTTACACAGTCACCATAATTTATTAATAATATTAATAATAATAATAATATATTTTACTTATAGTTTTTTTTCATTTCCCTAAAGTGCTACTGTAAAATTTACCAGCACATACGAATACTAAAATATACCCTTTCACAAAGGTAAAAAAAGATAAAAATTCTTCTGGTGTACACTTCTTATCTGCAGGGATTGAAAGGTTTCCTCATCTTTTGATTTAACTAGTACTATACCTCCCTTTTTAGGACATCTGCAAACGCAGCAACTGTTGTATAAAACAGGCTTCTGCTAACATGTCAAATAAGTTATTTTTAGAATTGTAGGCATAGCTATAAATAGACAAGCCAGTAATCTTTCACTTTGAAATACAAGAAAACCAATGCACATTTTCTTGAGAGCCAAATAAAATTTTGCCTTGAAGCTTTGTAAATTATGCATACACATCATTTATATACAACTTCTAACTTGTACAGATCAGCCTAATGCATATACTATTGTAATTCTGGAAATGCCATTTAAGATGTTAACGACTTAAAAAAATTCTAATCTGTACTTTTAGCTCTTGGTAAAAGTAATAAACGATAATTATGTCCTTTCAAAGATAATTATCAAATTAGCATGTTTATTAATACTGTTAAATAATGTTAGTTTGATGTTTTTTACACTTTTGCTATTCCAATAATTTAACATTTGCAAAGTGAATTGGGAATTTTAAAGGAGTCTTAAAGGTGTATTAATTTTAAGTTATTTGGGGATTTATATGCAAAATAAAAAACTATAATTAAACCTAATTTACATGTAGATAAATCAGATGAGATAATGTGATCGTTTAAGGTAAATATATAAAATATTGTTTATTATTGTTACTTATGGAGCAGTAAGGTTCTGCATTGGGTCAGGTACAAGCGATAACTACAGGTTTAGCTTTTTTGCTCACTCAAACTGTAAGGAACTTACCCGTCCTACGAGCCCACGGTGTCCCTGGGGTTCCCAGCCATAGAGGGAGACGCCGCTGTAACAGGCAGCATGGCCGAGGCTGCTGCTCTGCTCGCAGCTTGTTTGTCTCTGCAGGCGGAGGGATCCATCCTGGCCAAACTACTGTTCAGCCAGGCAGCAGCCCTTGCATCCCTTTAGATGTGGTTAATGATATTCCGGCTCTCAGCACTCCTTTGCAAGTGCAAAGTAATGCACGTCCTAGGAGTGCTGTGGGAAGAGGTGCGCGTGTCACTATGCATCCCTCTTGTACCCCCCGAGGGCGTGGCACTCGGCTGCCTCGCCCCGGGGCAGGACATAGTTAGTTTGAATTCCCTGCGGCCAATCAGCCGCAGGGGATTTACCTAGTCTCCTATCAGACGGTTTCAGGTGGTGCAAGGTCATTGGTCATCCTGGCCATTTAAGGAGAGCCTGTCCTGTACACCATTGCCCGATATAGCCCCTGTTATCACAGTGTGCTTGGGTGTGTCTTTATGTGGTTTGAAGTTTATCTGTTTGTCATAACCTTAGTGACCTGGTCTGAAACTCACCCTGCTTGAACTCTGCCTTATCCTCCTGTACTTCGCTTTATTGGACTTAACCCTTGCTGTGCTGTATGATTTTGAATAAAGCCTGATTTAAGGGTATCTGGAGTCGGTTGTGGTTTGTGTGCCCAGGCGCATTACACAAACCTTCTAAACAAAAAGGTATCTGTAAAAGAATAAAGAGAACTCTTACCTTTCCTGATGCCTACACCAATTAAACCCACTTTGCTCTAAAAAAAAAAAAAGTTTTCCTGACGTATCCTATAGTGTCTCCAAGTGACATGTGCTAGGAACACACCAGGAGATGCATGAGATCAACCCTCCTAAAAATGTTAATTTTAGTAGACACCTAATTAGAGGATTTATTTTCAAGAAATCAATGTAACACATCACAAAGTAAACATTCCCTTTATTCTTTTACAGTTTGTTTTTGTTCAGCAGGAAAAGTAAATATTCACTTTTGTCTTTTTTTGTTCGGAAAGTTTTGAGTAACAGACAATGACTTTGAATGGTTTACCCTGCAGAACAAAACCACTGTGAGGAAAGTACAGAGAAGGTTAAAGTTTGTTTCCCACTTTCAACCACAGGAGGTTATTACATCAGCCAAATAATCACAATCTACCCTATTCTGCATGCTTTTCTAGATTATACTATGGCAGTCACCAAAGCATTGTTTCTATCCAGTGATAGAGAGAGCGCAAAGATGGACTTTATTCACTGTAACTTTTGTTTGTTACACGAATCTTAACTGCCCCTATGATAGGGGATATGTTGTCAAATCTTAATACAGACCTTAATTGTATCTAAAGCCACAATGGTTGAAACTTCCAACATTTTGAGCTGTCAAGGACAGGGCTAGAAAATAATCACAAATAAACATTTGTTCAAGTGACACATATCCAAGAAGAAAACACCCTCTCAATCTCCCACTAAACATGTACTTGTCCAATTAGTGGAGTGAGCACTGCTGCTAAGAAGTGCAAATAAACCCCACGTTCCTACAGATACTGAAGCCCGTGACTGTGTGGGCACATTTAAAGACTTTATCCCTTGCGGCCCCCTTCTTCACTAAATTATCTGCTTGTAGCCAGCATTCCTGCTTTTATGAACCTGTGACTTTAGTTTCTACTCCTGTGTTCCTTTGACCTATGTCCCTGACCCTGATCCTGTGACCTGCATTTGTAGGATTTTGTGACCTGTGTTTGTGCTTTTCTCTTACCCCGATGCTTGTATTGATCTCATGATCCACATCCCCTTGAATAATGTTAACTTCATGACTCTTAACTCGTGCCTTGGCTGACAACCTCTTTCTGACTTTGGAACCCTGACCTATTTGGCAACTACTCTTTGGCTTGTGACCTCTGGCTTGGCTAATGATGTCCCTACTGGTATATACCCAAAGCATCAGTTCCTTTTCATCTTGCTGGTCCTTCCTGATTGAGGATTGCAAAGACTACTATAATAAAACTTAGAACATGTATCAAGTTTTTGTTGTGTTATCCCTGCTCTGAAGATTCAACCTTTCGTATTTGTCTTTTCCAATCACCAGGGCAAAAAATTACGTTTTTAGTGAGCAATATTTTTCACTTTTGCCAAATATAAAGTATGGATTCTCCCACTTTTAGGGAAAAAAGTGCATTTCCACTTTAATCTAATATTTTTAAATATCTGAAAACTTACAATTTTTTTTATTTTTCTAACAATTTAGCATGTATATGGTTCTCATTTTGTGTATGACATTTTACAATTAACAGTAGCACTTAGATGCAGAATTATTGCATTAGATATCAGCTGATCCATGAAACTAAGTAAATGGGAAAAAACCAATAGCCTGACATTTAGTTTTTCGCACATCTGTAATATTATACAGCCGCAATATGGCTTCAGTAGGAACATGCATATTTAATTTAGGAACAGAAGGCTCTCAATGTAGTCTCTTGTGAAATATCATTTGCTCTTCCCCCTTTGAGAAACAGAAGGTAATGCTGTGTATTCATATCTTTGCAGATTAGATATAGCATGCTCGCTGCATGGCAATTGGTTTTGATATTTCTTTTTTTATTGGAAGCCAGTAAGACTTATTCAAGTCTTATGAAAAGTTTTATGGCTTAAAGAGCAAACATCTAGAAAACACAGATGCCACTTTGTAAAGAGCCAACAGTAAAATTCAACACAATTTTAAGTTGCAAGGAAAAAAAGGACAACATTATTACTACAGTGTTATTTATAGACATTCTTTTTAGCTTCAGACATCCTTCAATCGTTAGCCTCTTTTCTGTTGCTATACTCTCTCCACACTTCTGATCTCTATTCCGGTTATGTAAAGTTCAGGAAGCAGATTTTGCCTGCCTGTGCTGTATGTCCTTTGTAAGTAACAGTAGAAAGCACGTAAAAAGTGCTGTGAGATCCTAGGTTTATGTTGCCCTTAATGTTTACAATACACAAGATTTTTTCCCTTGGGACAAAACGATAGACCACAACATATTATTCAGTGTGAAAACAAACCAGAACAAAACAGAAAACAAAACAATATATATATATATATATACTTATATAAAACTATAGAATCTGAAGAAAGTCAATTTTTTTTTCTCTATGTATTTATCAATTTGGTATCTTTTTTTAACCTCCCTGGCGGTATTCCCATGTGGATTTAAATTTTATAAATCATCTTCATTGCACTCAATTCATGGCTCTTAATGAAAAAAAAAACTGCACCACCTAGTTTTCACATACAGAATGGCAGACACTAATAAACAAATTTATTTCCACAAAAATATAACTGTGATATACAGAAAAATGTTAAACGCCCTAAAAATTACTAGCATGTGTTTGGAAAATTTGAAAGGAGTTGAAAAGGAAACTCACCAGAAGGCACTGCAGGAAGCATATCAGCAACGACTGAAAACTGCAGCACTACCTGAAGGTCTGGTAAATACCTGAAAATAGCACTTCAACTGTTCCTATTTATTTTAAACAAAATAAGAGGGCCTGATGATATTCTTTTACATTTTCTCAGCAGTAAAACCACCCATGTAAACGTAGCCTTACTGTTCTAATGACGACATGGCAAGGGAATTCAAAAGAATCAAATAATTTAGATGGCAAAAGGCAATTTGACAATCTGTTCCAATCTAAATTAAAATGTAGTTGATGGAGTTTTGCTTTTTTCCCATCTATTTTTATTTTTTGTTTTAATTTTAGAGAGTAGAATGCTTACTAATATGCAATAAACAATATACACATTTTTTAGATTCTGTGGAAAAACTTCAAAGATTCTCCTTTATCCCTAATCTTAGCACATTTCCTGTTTAGCTCTGAAATTTCCTTATTAGGTCATTATTAGGGAGGATCCTTGCCAACATGCAACTTGATGATGGTATTATTAGTCCTTGTTAGGACGACTAGTCTTCCACTGGTGGAACAGCAGAATTTCTTTATTTTCTACTTTTTTTTCTACTCTACTAGATTTTTTTCCTATTATCGCTGTACTCCAGGCAGTTATGAAGAACACAAATTATTATTTTACTGTTTACAGCTCAGTGGATAGCAATCACCCCTTTGTAGTACTAAGGTGCCTTGTTTGAATCTCTACCTGGACTCTATCTGTATGGACTTTGTATTTTTCTCCTATGTTTTTTGGTTTCCTCTGAGCACTCGAGTCTCCCCCTAAATCCCAAAAAACATTCAGATAGGTAAAATTGCTTTCCAAAAAAGTGGCTTTAGACAGAGTTGATGACATATGACTATGACATTCAATTGTAAGCCCTTCCGAGGGACAGTTAGTGACATGGCTATGGACTTTTTAAAGGACTTCATAATATGTTGGCTCCAAAAAAATAAAAACAATGTATTAATGATAATTATATTTTAGGTTTCAGTGATGTGAATGCAAGGCAATGAGAATCAATAGGGTAAAAGCACAGGCACTGCAACGGGTGACTCTCTTGATCGATCGGAGCTACTAATTTTAATATACTGTATCTAGCAGCAGATAGTGACATTCAACTGGACTTGTTCCCCTGATTACATTTCTCAGCTCTCCAAGCTGCTTCAGGTTGACAATCGAAAATCGGGCCATCGATTATCTGGTTCCTTCAGTTTTCAAGCATGAACTTCGGATAGCATTTTCAATACAGGGATTGAAGTACACTGTTTGGCCACTAATGTTTTGATGGTGCTGTTCTGCAGAAACAGCTGTTAGGTCTTGCTTGCAACACTAAATTCATGTTGAGATGCCCCTGATGCCTTCTCCCTAGAACTGTGCCAGATGTCCACGGTGCTGCGAGAGGAAGACTGCCTGTGTGTGGAGGCGAGTATGAAAAACAAATCCAGAATTTTCGAAAACCTGGCACTCCTCAGGTCCAGATTTTGCCGGATTTTTGATTTTTGATTTTTGATTGTCAACCTGTATTACCTAGTTTCCCCCCATGTAAAATAAGCTGTTGAATGATTTTACTGATGTATTATGTTTGTTTCTTTTAAAGTATCCATGTTCGTTGGCTGTTATGCTTATCCCAATGGCTTCAGTTCTTGAATACTGTGTTAATGGCCCAAACTAAGAATTGTTAGAATTGATAGAATCTGTGTGGTAGCCAGGCAACTTGCATCCTGGGGCAATGCTAGCAATTGCATCCTACATTTTCAAGGAATGCAGGTTTACCTTTAAAAGAACATATTATTAAATTTATTCTGTTGTCATTGCCACAGGTCTTCAAGTTGTGTCCTTTAACCACCCAGGGTTTTCTTTTTTGTATTTCAATACAGACAAAACCCTAACCAATATTAGAAGATATGTGATGTTACTAAATGTGTTTAAAAATGAATGAAATGAGAAGGATTTTATTTTATGTGAACAGCATATGATAAATAAACAGGTTTAATCCCGAGGTGCAAAGATCAAAACAATGAAACCTTAAAGTTTCATTATTCTGCAAAATAAGAGTGATTTTTAATTCGTCTGACAGTTTTATAATTATACAGGTTCAGAGCATATTAGCACATGCATGCAATTGTAATATTCATTTGGCTTGGAATGTTCCCATTGCTGGTGGTGCAGAACATGCTCCTGCTCATCATCCTCTGTTGTCTGGCTCTGGAATGAAACTGACTACTGAGGCAGGCTTGGCAGTTGTGGGCTCCAGATGCCAAGTTGCAGGATTAATTGATCTTTGCTGTGCCATCAGAGAATTTCCTGTTTACGTGAATTTGATGGTACACTAATTTAACCTATTTTTTGTTCTAAAATGAGGTATTTACTACTGTGTTTAGTTTGAACAGATTGAAATCTAAATATGTCGTTTTGGGGAATAATTTTACAGCTATATTTAGATTCATATCAGGTAATATTTTTTATCTTAAATTTACAAATAGATAGTTACCTTTACACACATTAACTTTTTTTCTTGTTTTATTTATGTAAAATAAAAGTCTGTCTGCTGTAATACCCTGCTGTATTGTTCCAGTACCTGGCATCTATAAACAGTCAGGGTATAGTAAAAACACTGCTTCATTAAAATCTCTGTAGGGCAAGAGGGGCAGGAAAATCCCCAACCCCTCACTCATCTGAGACTGTTGTACCTGTATAGAGTAGCAGGTAACCCTGCCCTGTGACACTGCTTGAGTCAAGTAACCATTCACTAGACCTGAAAATTGTTACATTACCAGAGGAATGAGGCCAGCTGTACCCTGCCTGACCGACACCAATCAATTCAATGCCAGCTCGATAGAGCAGTGATGGACTTCTGCAGAGATGAGTAGAGGTAGGTTGGAAAGGTAACCACTGGAGAAACACTGTTACTTTGCCATGTCTTTAAGCCCCATCTTTTTGTGGGTGCTTAGCATCAGTTTTAGTTTCAGGATAACCAGCAACCCATGTTTCCCATGCATGTGGATGATGTATGGGTATGTCTTCCAGGCACGGCCAATGAAGATGGCTGAAGATCAAGTAGAAGAACAGAATAATGATGGAGGTGCCCAGCACTGGAACGCAGAAAGGTCAGTTGGATGGGTTTAGTTCTGTTTTAGGTACTTTTGGAATTTTAAGGTAATAATTCACAACTAGAATATAGTTTGTTATTTCTAGCACGAAAGACCTAATCCAACTTTTTTGCCATGGAGAGGGTGTTACTACAAGTGGGATGGTAAATTCCTAGTGGTTGAAAATGGGACATGAATAAAATAGATATTTTTCGTACAGTTTCCATGTAAGCATTTATTCCATGCAAGTAGACTATATTCAAGCCTCCGACTTCACATGCTGTACTATTGATATTATTATTATTACTTTTTTAAATTTGTGAACAAAAGCAATCCTTCACCCTTCATGGGTTCTTTGCTATGTCATATAAATTTTGCCATGGTGCTAACAATTGATTAACAATTTATTCTTTTGGGTTTCCAATTTTCCTGTTTAGACAGAATCAAACACAATTGAGTCTTAGTTCAAGACAGTGTTCTTGTTTGTGCATGGCAGCCTACTTCATGTTTTTTTTGGCGCTAAAATGTCATATTTTGTTATACATGAGGTATCATTCTTTGTAGTCTAGATGAAACAGATAAAAGACTCTTATTTATTATTTTGTACAAAGACTTGTGATCCAATTCTACATTTATTTGTTATCCATGTATGTACTAAAAATACTGGAAACCAAATGCAATGGAATACATTTTATTTTACAGATACTGAGGGGCATAAGTTACTGGTTTACCTTATTGTAGCAATATAGCTCCAAGTCCTTATTTGCAGCCTGAACTGTCATTGTTCATTTGACATGTTATAGTATGGCAGCTTTCCAGCATTAGCAGAGAGGTATTTGATTTTATCACTTGAATTATTCTGTTTATATTCCCACTAAAGTCAGAATTTTTCTTTTTAAATTTCTCACTCAGGTGATACAACAACAACACATCATCAACAAATGATGGAATGAAATTTTCCACCTTATTGTCCTTTCCAAAAATGGTTTCCGTTTCTGACTGGTTTCCAACAGTTCTCATATGAGAAATTGCTGCAATTTTATCTGGATCTGTTTTAAACTTTTTGATGACAATATAAAGCCAAATGCATAGGTATAGTTTTTCTAGTTTTATGTATTGCACAGCATTCAACTTCTTTTCCCCTGAATCACTTATTTATAGATTTATAGATGTATTCATGTTCTTCAATAGTCCTGCCAAACCCTAAGGGATCATACACATAACAGACCACACTTTTGAATCTATTATGTTTCATCATCCTTCAGTTGGAACAATTTCTGTGCAGATCAAATGGCAGATGTTAGATGGGTGAAGTGGTACCTTCTCTTGGGTGTAAATGTGAGAATAAAAAATGGAACTGTTCTTTCCCAGAAATAATTAGCAATACTGTGACCTGGCAACCAGAACCTCTACATCCAGACATCTATCATCTAGCTTTATAATGATATTTCTCAGTGTAGGTTTTTGATAGTGCACCTAATTTACAGCCAAGTTTAGGTATGTAAAGTACCGACATATTTGCAGCGCACTTCTGTGCATTTTTAACATATGAATTACAGATCCAAAATTTACATATTCTGTGGGCTACTTGGTTTTGGAATCTAGTCACTAGGGATGGGCAGGATTTTGCTGTTGTTTTGCAAAAATAGATTTTCCTAAATATATTTCAATTTTGATTTATGAAGAAAGTATGCACTTTAATAAAAAGAATCTGTGGAGACAGCCCCCACTTTCTGCCACTCATTTGCGCAATAAAACTTCAGTGGCTCTGCATGAACTTTACAATAAAAACTTGGCATGCAGCTTACAAAAGTATCCCAATGATTTTCATTTTGATTAATAGGAAACAAGTGAAATTTGTTTAATTTCACTTGTGACATGTTCCTCTAACCGTTTTGGTGACAAATGTATGTTTAGAGTCTTTGCAATTAAAAACATTTAGCAACCATATTTCTGCAGATTTTCTTTATTTTAGCAACAATTTAAACTAAAATACATTTCTCAAATGTATTTATTCCTATTAGTTACATTCACCATAATTCACTGACTGACATTAATGTTTTATAAATATCAATTATAAATTGAATAATTTAACAGTCACTATCACTGTCAATTGTCTGAGACTCCAGTGTTTGTTTAGTTGTTTTATCCAACTTGTATCATATAAATAACTGTACTATAAACATTTTCAAAGGTATCCTGCTTTGTTTAAATATAACTCTCCACATCATCTCACTGTTTTAGTCTCACTGTTTTAGTCTATGTAAGAAACTGGATCATGCTTTGCTTTTACAAAGGATGATTGTTTATTTTACCATTTTAATAGACGAGTCACCTGAATTAACATCAGATGCAATACAAACACCCTGCTGTCTCTATTAATGTTGCTCAAATTTGCCTGCACGGCTAACCGCTGTGTACATAGAATGAGCTAATGTCGGCTAGCTGAAACAACAGGTTTGTTCATTTCTATTACAACGGAACCGAATGTGGAAAATTCAGGCCTGGGTTGTATTCGGCACCGTTCCAAACAGCAGAACTAGTCTTTATGGCAACAAGTCTGAGCATAGTGATTGCTCTTTTCACATTCTGACACATCTGAAATATTGCAGCACAGTTTTGCAATGTGTGTGATTTACAACATCTGCCACATGTTTTTTGCAAAGGCCCTTTATTTAGCTGTACCTGTCTATGAGCAGTTTGAACTTTCCTATATTTCATGTTTATTATATGCAATGCAATGTAATTGTGTCTGAACTATTTCTTACAGTAATATTTGACCTGCATAGAGTAACATTAGAATCTCTTAGCTTTTTCTATACTTTGGGGACTTTTGTTCTAAATACAATTCCCTATGACTAAAGTCAAAATGTTCTTTATATTTTAGATAGAGTATTAAATGGTAAAAAGCCCTTTTTCCCAATCCTCAAACCATTAAAAAAAAATTTCAGCACTCTGTTTTCTAGACACAACAGAAAGATAAAAAATCTGTTGAATTTGGGAAATGCCTTCTTTGCTGTCACTGGAGCAGAATTCTATTCCATCCCTGTTTTGGTGGCAACCGAAAATGTTGGTTTCTAACATACAGTAGTTAAATTCCCAGTGACTTTGTTCACCAGATCAAATCAAGTAGGTGTACCTTCCCAGTTGGGAACGCAGAACATACAAAAAAATTACTAGCTGGACAGTAAAGAAGAAAAAAAACAACTACAATTTACAATAAAAACAGCAATTTTACTTGCATATACTGGCAAATATATGTGGAAGCCTTACTGCCATATATACGTGTGGCAAGAAGTCTAATTGTTCCATGGAATCCTGGTTGGGAAAAACTGCTCTAGTGTAAGAGCACTCTCATTTCGGACATATATAGCAAAAAGCAAATTGTGAACGAGTATGCCTGTAGCAGCACAGGCACATAAAAAGCGTAGTACAGCCCAATGCCAGCTGAAGATCTCTAACAACTGGCCTTATCTATTAAGTACTACAACTATTAAATACTAGTTTTTAGGGTGCAGGCATGGCCGTATCACAGAATAGTGAAATACAACTATTATCCAGCACAATTATCAGCTAGTCAGCAAAAACATCGACACTGTTTCAATAATTTACATTAGTTGCATACATTCGATAGTATAAGATCCCTAACTCTAACATTTGTCAGGCCCATCTGGTAATGTATAAAACAATAAATACATTGAATTAGGTATGCTTGGAGGCCGCATTTTCCTCCTTCAAAGAGGGGAGCCCAGCAGAGCACAAAAAATATTTGCAACTAATATAAATATTTTATAAGTAGCTTTGTAAAGCATGGTGCACATTGAAAAGGCTATACACAAAAATCAATACATGAGTGGCGCAGTGGTTCAGTGGCTGACCCTTTCAGCACTAGGCTCCCAGGTTTGAATTTTGCTCAGGTTACTATCTGCATGGAATATTCATGTTCTTGCCATATCTGTGTGGGTTTTAGTTGTGTACATGCAAAAATTTGGAGAAACTACACTGCCTCATCAAGGTTCCTCTATGTACTGCAATCCCAAACACCAGTCCAGCAGAGCACCTATTTTGAAACATACAATATATATACAAAGGTGTTCTAACCAGTGAAACCACTATCCAAAACTGAAATATTTAAGGAAAGTCTGATTCCCTGTTCTATAAAAAGAGCCAAATGTGCTACAGTTTATATTCTCTTTGGGGAATATAGAAAGGCCTGTAGGTGTACTGTAAGGCAGTGGGGGATTTGTTAGATCTTTGCACCGCTTACTCACAGAGAATGAGGTCCCCTTTCTGCAGCATGCTGGCAAGCTTTTCTGCAAAGGATGATTTTTAGCGAAAACAAAGTGTAAGTGTTAGGAAACGCTTATCGGGCCAGCGATTCCATGCTGTGTGCCACCACAGTATCTCGCTGCTCACAGTCACCAGTGCCTGTTGCAGCTTTTAGCTCTGCTGCTCTGTGCTGGAGTGTGTTTCATGTTATTTACTGCTGCTGCTGACTATTGCCTGTTCCTGACCTATCGATTGTACACATCCTGGACTAACCTTTTGCCTGTGACCTTGACTCTGCTTTTGTCATGCTCTTGTGTACCTTGTCTGGTGGACAGATCACATGTGAATGACCTCTTTCTTCTTATCTTGGACTTGTCTCCCTTGGAATCCTGGTACTGCTTTACCTGTGGGCTCCTGATCCTCTGTCAGCCCTTCCCCAGACACCATTCCTTGCACACCAAGTCCTGAGGGCAACTCTGTGCTGGTTAATGCAATCAGTCTCCCAAGGCTGAGCAGGGGCTTGTTATAGGAATGCAGCGTTAGATTCAAGGACTGGTGTCTGCCGAGTACTGGTGCTGAACCAGGGCCTTACAGTAAGACTTCCATACCTATTTTTTTATACCTAGAAATAATTTAGAAAGATTAAACCAAGACTTTTGTTGGACTATATTACATGTAGAAACTACTTGGCATCTCAAGGAAGGGAGACGTACTTGCAAATGTATTCTTCCTTGCATCTATATATGTGTATGTTGAATGTTTCTGCCAGGTTATGTGAGGCCTTGGCAGATAAAGTATCGCTATCACTACTTTAGCAGAGCCCCTGGAATGCTGCAGGATGTGCTATGTGCCTTTCCAAACAATCAGTTGCACCCCAAGACCTAAGGTGTTGTGACCCAGGCTTAGGAGACTGGTACTCATCAGGAACACAGTGATACAAAATGGGAAATTAGAGAGTCCAAGGTAGGTAGCACATATATTATGCAGCACAGAACCATCAGGCAGAGATCAGGTCCAGGGAACAGAGCCAGTGGTCCTATATGGGAAGTCTGGCAGTCAAGTGAGGTATCCAAGGCATTTAGACAGGCAGAATAGGGAGTCACTCCAGGCAGCTAGCAAACATCAAGTTAGTATCAGCCAATGGGTTCTCAAGTAGAAATTCACACTATGAACAGGAAAGGCAAGCTTAACATTTTAACAGGCACCACTTACTGAGACCTCTGAAGGAAAATAAAGGATATTATAAATATTGTAAATATGTATTTTATGGTGCAGTACACATTGTCACAATAAATGCATTGTTACAATTATATTAAAGGTTATTATTATAAGAGTTACTTCTGTAGAAAACCATGAGTCTAATATAAAGACAACATGTTTTTTAAAATTGTGTTTTAATATTATCCAATATCTTACAAGACCCTTAGTGATTATCTGCATGTTAAAAAAAGGCCAATAAAAACAAATACAATAATACTAAAGACAGCCAGACCACAGAAATGTTATAAGAACAATTGCATGTCATGACCCATAAACTTAACACAAATCTTAAGTCTTTTATAAAATCTTAAGATCCTGAGACTTAACCCTACCATTATAAAACCTAGGCCTGCATTAGAGACTCCCAAATTAACATTTAGCTACTTTAGAACATTCAGAGCTAATCCTTCAATATCCTAAACATAATTACATGCAATGTTTGCTGGCAACTAATGGGTCACTGGGTTTTCATAGATATTCAAGGGTCAATTTAAATTTTTATCCTAAAAGGACTTTATTAGTAGGCTTAAAACGCTTCTGATGGAGGTTGCCATTGCATGACTTTCTAGCATGGTAATTCCAGAGCAGTGAAGCACTTCAACATCACTGGGGGAGATGCAATAATTGCAAGAAATTCATGTTGTAAGGTAGCTTTCAGCAGATGATTATTTAATGTAATGTCACTTTTTTTTATGAATTACAGTGAGAAAAGAACCACTGTGTGATTTGTTTCAGTGAATGAAAGTACATGTGAATACCTGCTGCATTAAGTTTAAAATTTTACCTCCAAACATTACCTTTAACCGGTAAGGCTAATGTAATCCCAATAAATATGTACATTCATTGCCCTTGATGAAAGTTTTAGGGTGTCATTTAATAAGATCAATACAATGAAATTAATGAATATATATATATTTATATATATATATATATATATATATATATATATATATATATATATATATATATATATATATATATGTATATATTGTTTCTTTTTCATAATCCAGTTCGTCCACTGCTAAATGTGGTCCCAGTGCAGCCTGACAACAGCTTCTCATTATCCTTGTGACACTCTGGATATCTTGAAGGCTGCTTAAAAAATGGTTGTCCCATCTATGTCACTTCTAATCAAAACATGGGGAAATTATTTTACAATACTCGGAATTAGAGAACAATATTAAGAATGCAAAGTGAATCGGGTGAAAATTTCAGATGCAGGGCCTTTATGGTCATGTGACTTCTGGATATCTGGAAAACAGGTTGATTACCCAAATACTTTTAGTTATAATTCAGCTCTGTTGATCAATCTATTCTACTCAGCAGCAACAAAAGAAGTGGAAAAAATCATCAATGTCTCCTAAGTTTGGGCCTCCTATCCTAAGGAATTATGGTTGTTATTTTCAGTCACTATATGCCAATCATAGTTAAAACAGTGTCATTTTAGGAGCAGAGCACCGTTCATCAGAGTGGGACTGTCCCAGAAGATCCATGACATTGACAACTGTAAATGAAGGTGCTGTCAGGTATAGATCAATCTGCCTATACACCCAGAAGCTGGTCTGATTTATCTATTTCTAAAATCATCCTGGATGGTGATGATGGGGGTAAAGATCTTACCCCATCTTATCAGGAGCCCATTACAGGCATGGGAAGCTGTTCATTTCCAGGGGGATTTTTCAGTTATTTAGCATAAAAGTATAGCTGATGAAACTCAAATCCATATATTTAATGGCTACAACCATACTGTCAGGGTCAGCATTTTTTGGAACAAGAACACTTTTTTGATAGTAACTTTATTATTATTTTTTTTCTTATTATTGGACACTTATGATTAAATAAAGATATAGATTAGAATATTTGCACTTTAAGGGAATTGATGAAGTTATTCGCAAATTTATGGTCAGTTTTTGTTCATTCTTCTAGCAGTTTAGAAAATAGAAGAAGCTGTGTACAGAAATGTTTTTGCTAGGTATTATTCGGATTGCACAGTTTAAGCAAAAACATTATATTATGAAGCTAAAACATTAATATTAAAAAATATTTACAGTTACCAATATTGTTATACTCTTTAAAATATACGTGAGATGTACAAATATTATTAGAGAGTATATATTATCTCATAAATGCACTGTTGTTATCCATCCTAAGGGTTCCTTAGAAAGATTGTACATCTCTGTACATTAATACTTATTTGTATGCCCGTGGGAATAATTATGCAAATAACAAAATTGCATCTATGTATCCTACTTGTAAGAGCTTTATCCCTATCCTCATAATATAATAATCATGTTGGAGAGTCATTATGGGATGATTATATCCTATCTGTGAATCATATGTACATTCCTTTGCACTATGGGTGGGAAATGCATTTTATCTAAATATCTTCTATTATCTCATATAAATGTCAATTATACCGACAAAAGTGCACAATCACAGCAGCCACATTCTGTAATTTAGATGTTATAAGTGACTTATACTTATGTTGCAAATCGTTCTGGTGACAATTGCTTTTACCAGACAAGATAGCCAAAAAAACTTGCAAATCAAGCTGCAGGCATTTTAATACCAGTAGAATCCATTAACATTAAATGCCCCTATAATTTTGCATTGTTAGAAAGGCATTAAACCACAGTGCAAATAAACAATTGTTTCAGTCATATGGATTATAAAAATATAAACATAATATTGCAGCATTTATATATTAGCTATTATAGTAAAACAAAGTGTGATGAACGCATTGCACTAAACTAGATAGATATATCCCTGTGTTGCTCTAACACACCATCAATTGTACTAGATTTTTCTTTAATCTTTTTTTTTTTTTAATTTGCATTCTTCCTAAGATTATTTATTTAGACCATAACTAAGCATAAGTGATATTTGGAGTTTTCACTTATCCGTGAAAATCAGGACAATCTGATGACAGTTGACCATTTGGTCTATAAGGATAGAAATCCTATGATGGTTTTTATGATTGAAATTGACTTTGGATTGCTCATGAGATTTACAGAAGCTTCTTCCAACTGTCATTAATCTGTTCTTGTGCCATATGCTAACCTCGACAATAACTCCTAACTCTAAAACCTTAGCTTTAACCCTAATCATAGTGCTAACTGTTGCAGGACAAAGATTGTCTGTAGATACATATATATATATTTATATATATTTATATATGGTGCCCTATATTGCCTTAGTTCTACATACATTAACGCCAGTATCCCAATAGTTAGGTTTTCTATTAGGTATCAATGCACAATGCATGAAAGCATGGGTAGGAATGGGTGTGTTTAACCATTGTGATCGTTTTTTTTTTGTCCAGCCACCTGGACCACCTAATTAATAAACAAACACAGTCCCCATAATAAAGATGATTACAAGTAGGGCCTTTAGGGGTAATAAATCAATCAAGCCTGAGTCAGCAGGGGATGGATGAATAACTGGACAGATGGCCCATCTAGGCCTTTTGGTTGACACCTAAAATTAGACCACCCCACCTTTTTTCTCACATCAAACTTCAAACATTTCGGCTCTAGCTTCCCATATCAAATTAGGTCTATAAAAATTCCTGAAGTTTACATTAACCAATCCCAATATGGGCAGGGGTGTCAACCTATAGCCATCCTACAGGTCACACCCAGTATCCAATCCAGGATCCCCAATCAGACCTAATGGGAATTAACTATATAAAAATGGGAGCTGAGAGAATGGAGTTCTGCTCTTAGGGAAGCAAGCTCCTGGGGTACCCATTAACATCTTAAAAGATAGCTATAATATATTCCTGGATGTATTCCTATTTTGTCTTTAATGTGTCTATGTTATTGTTATGTTGTATTGTAATTGAACGATGATGTACTAACCATTTTTACAGTATTATAGGGGTTACCTACTAACAAAATTGTTTTCATTGACTGTGTATTTTGTTGATATAAGTTCCTATATTCATATAAAACAATACTGCTCTGTATTATATGTTTCAACTGTTTGAGTGACTAGCTATTATTATTATTGTGTATTAACCTTCATATATTAAATATATATGTGAATAAATATGGTTATATAATATCCTTATTTATGTAGATAATATTCATATTCAACACTAATAGTTTCTCTAGCACCAACTGTAACTTACCTGAATATCCCTCCCTCTAAACCTCCTTGTGTTTACATGTATAGCTGAGTTGTTTGACTTTGTTTGTCCCTTGGAGGAATAGATTTAGTTTCAGTGTGAGAAGGCTCCAAGTAATAGTGGGGAATGGTGAGGGAAGCAGAGAGGGCAGGAGGGCAGTCTGAGGTGAGCAGTGCTGGGCGGTTTCTTGTGCAGCAAGTCATTCTCCTATGACAGGTGAGTTGTAGCTTTCCTGTCACTATAGTCTTGTAGTGCAATATCTGTGCAATGTTCAATGTGCAACATTATTCTGTTATATTTTGCTAAATATTTCTTTATAAAATTTGGCTCAGAATATTTTTTTTCTTGTTTTCCTTCTCTAAAACTTGGGTGCGTCTTACGGTCAGGTGCGTCTTGTGGTCCAAAAAATACAGTATTGCATTGTGATGTGATAATGAAAAGCTATTGTTAAATAGGGTTCTTTAACCTCCCTAGCATTCTAATTCTGTTCGAACTTCCATGCAAAAAGCGTTACTTTTTTTTGCATGGAAATTTATTTTACATTATAGACTATTATTTTTAGGTATAACTCTCCGAAATTTGTCCAATATTTAATAAATTTAATAATAAACTTTAAATAAAAAAACAAAAAAATCTGTTAAAAAAATAGTTCAACATGAAATGTAAGTGTACAGTAGCATATAAAATATATATAATATAATTATATATATATTTTATGAAAATTTCTTTGTATTGGACTCAATACAGCTATTTTGTATTGAATCCAATACAAAATTATTTAAATTTCTAGCCGATCTGCTGGCCCGCACTGACGCATGCACCAACCTCACCAGAAAACCCCGGAGATCGTCTCTGCATTGCGCGGCTGGAGATCAGAGGAGCAGGACATGTCCCCAGGACCTGAGGGGACCAGCAGGACGCCAGGATACAACAACAGAGCAAGATAAATGTTTTTTCTTAAGCTAAAGGCTTGTGAAGCAGGAGATCTCCAAATGTCTAGACTCTAGACTGAAAGACACAGAATCCTGACTGGTACAAAATGCTTATATGCACCCGATGCCAGGTTCCATGTATATAACATTTAGCATGCCACAGCTAAGATAAAGTTTTATTCTCCTACCATTTGGCAAATATACTGCAAAGGATTCATTCCAAATGAAAGAGCATGAAACATATACATGTCTCAAAGGGGTAACATGTTATGTGGCGTATCTCCGTTTCTACTGTTTTAGTACTGTTTGGCAGTACTATTGAATATTGTTACCACAAGAAAAAATTAGAAAGCTGTATCTAAAATATCTAGAAAAAAAAAGTCAAATTCAATGAACAAGCGGTATATTGTGAAAAAGTATTATCAAAAATATTGGTTGCATTCTGTCCTTAAAACGCTACGAAGCCAGTACTGATGCAAAATGTATGTTCAACTGAAAAACAATGACTCAGAGTCACAAACCTTTTAAAGAACGGCCCATTTTCTGTGAATCTGATAATAAAAAATTAAAATAAAATCTGTGAAGTTTCATATGGAATCTGATAAAAAAAAGGCATTGTGACAAATTAAATAACGCATTGCTAATACTGTAACATTTGCATATGATTACATTTTAAAAGTTAAAACAATTTATGTTGATATCTCCAAACAAGGACCTGGGGCTACATTGCTACAACAAGGGCAACCAATCCTTTATTCCTCTTAATCAGCGATTGAGACCAACATTTTCCATGTGCACATAGAATGAATATGAGCTCTATTGGAATGTAAACCTTTCATTTCATCTAAATATAACAATTAGTTCACAAATCCCTAAAAAAATATTTCAACAAAATTTCTTACTGGCCCAGCTAGGATACAAAAACAAATGCTATGTCTACAAAAATATGAACTGCAATAACTTATTTTGAGAACATGATACCAGGTGCCAATAATCTATAGGGACTGCATTTCAGCTATAGAGACTATAGTCTCAGACTACTCAACAAAAGGCGTTCCACCAATTAAATTAAACCAATTTCAGTTTAAATCTCTAATTTATGTCAAGCATCCCCATGTAAAATAGGAATATGAGATGACTTAAAAAGCATACAGCTAATGACAGCCTCAACGGAAGATTTATAAAATGTCATGCCTAATGGCTGACCAAAATTTTCATGCCCTTCCACAGTGGCAGAGTTTTAAAACTTTTGGGAAGAGTTGGTTATTAATTTTAAGGGTTAAGGTTTAGACTGCAAGGAGTGAGATAGGCTGTTCCCTTTTTCCAATGAGAATTCAGCTGATGAAACAAATACAATGAGAATGCATGGGAGTTATTTTAACTGACCAGAAAAGCATATTTAGATTGCGAAAATATGTTTACATGTCACCATTCTTTGCAGAATGCTTCAAATCTCAGGGAACCTAACATCACAAATGTGATTCTGTTGTGAAGAATGCTATCTTTCAGATTGACAAAAAAGTCACTGGTGTCAGTTAACCTGGCCTGAGGGCCACAAAATGCCTATTACTCAAGGAACCACTAGAAATCTCTGAAGGAACCTTGGTTGAGATACACTGGTGCAGTTATTCAACCAGGCTCTAAAACATCTGTTCACAAAACTAACAAACCCTACAGCAATATACTGTTTGATAGTGTAGTGTTATCATTTCAATAGCCCATGGTGATTGCATTCTATGAACTCCATGCCGCTGGATAGTTGACTAGATCTCTTATATACACAATTCCCTCATAAAACCCTCATGGACTTGAAGGGCACCTTTTTAAGCAATTCACATCATCTAAATATTCAATATTCATTAATATATAAATTATATAATAATAAAACAGAGATATTTCTTTCAAATTCAACATGTATATAGACAGTATACCTAACCAGTCTCAATTTTCTCAATTATAGGTAGGTCAAACCTACACGTACATTTTCCCAATTCATCCATATTTAAAATGTCTCCCTCAAATTTGTTTCTTTCTGTTTGCTCATTGGTGTTGTCACTTCTTGCAGTTTTTCCCATTTGATGATGATGATGATGATGATGATTGAAGCTGTTGGCATTAGATCTCTTATGTACTAATAATTCTTTCGTTTTAGGAACAGAACTGATCTGCTGCAAGATAGAGAAGGTTGCCAGAGAGCAGAAGCTTTGCACCTGGATGCCAGTTTGGGCACTCCTTGTGCTGGTACTACCCCCGTTTTCAGCTAGTGGGAACAATACCTTTCTGCCAGTTCATTGTAACTTTTTTTTCCCAGAAAGTTGTCCATGTCCTTTACACTTTAGTGGAGTAAAACATGTTACTATAAGTGGATCACACAGTGAGTTACAAAGTACAAATAACAACTGACATCTGGTCAATAAAACATGGTTAAAATCGGCATATATCACTTACTACATAATGGGGATTGTTTTGGCTAGGGAGGAGGCAGTAAGGATGACAAGCATACTCACCTGTCCCTAGGGAGCATGAGTTGGTTCATTTTTTTAATTATTTAAGCTTGGATCACAGAAGACTTCTATACACATGTTGCAAATGTTGGTAATTAGGCAGCAAATGCTCAGTTATGTTTAATTTCTCTTCCATTTTACAAGGAAAATAGACAAGTTTCTACCTTTTGTCACTGCTGCTGTTGTTGCTCCCACTCCAACTGCTGCTCATGACATTCTCCCTTTGCAAAATAAAATAATAAAATAAAAAAAAAGATTGGGGGGTAAAGCTCTGTTTTACAAATATTACTTTTGCATGGAGGTCCCCTCTTACTGACATCAAACAGGTGCCATGGAGTAGTTAATAACATCCCATATCTGAGGGCTGTAGCTTTATATATTTTTTTTAAATAGGCAATGGGGAACTATAGCTCCAATGTTTTGAGGAAGACAGCTGTCTGTGACTTTCAGTATTTCCGTATTATGAGTCTTTGCATTGCAGCTACTATTGCAATGCCAATGAAATCTTATCCACCCAAACAGACACCTTTGCCTCTCTGTTGTCTCATTTAAGGCTGTTTCTGCTGCCTTCAAACAGGGGTAGTTGGATCATTTCTACCCATCCATATCTGAGGACTGTAGCTCTATTTGCCTATCTAGGTATTTCTACAAATTAGGAAAGTGGAGATGAGGTTGAAAGGGACGTGGAATCTTAGTGTAAGGAGTTTTTGTGAGCACCTTCTAATTTTCCTTTTAAAATAATGCAGGGCATTAAAGCATATAGCTCACAAGGTGCCCACATTTTACCCATCTATACCTAAGGGATTTGGCTCTAATTATTTAGGAAGTCACCTCTGTGTGACTTCCCATTCCTTTTGGAATTATAAAGTCTTCCGGTCTTCCAGTCAGAGCACACTTTTGATACTGTATCTATTCATTATAATGTATGTATAGCTTCTAAAATGGCAAGAAATAACAGTAGACTGGGATGCTGTTTGTTAACTATTTGTAGGTCCACAATTGACCATAAAATCAACCCACATTAACTTTTAATTGCTGCAAAGATATTATTAAGCCATTGATGAATTAGCTGAATTTAAAAAATATGGTCATAGGCATAAATATATAGTCATATTACCTAGACATTTGGTAGGAAGGTACTGTATCCTAAAAAAAATATAAAATGTATACTACTATAATGGATCTAGGTATGTCCATTAACATGCCCATAGCTTGTCAGCAGTGTTCCTCTGAAGTCATTTTGGTTAAGTATCACTTTCTAATTTATGAGATAGAGAAGAGCCTTTGATGGCTTCCAAGTAATCAGAGGTAAAATCTGTTAACAATTATTGACTCTGATCACGCATGCAAGGATAGTTTACTTAATAGTAGCTGCTAAGCAAAGTACACTGATGTGTGGCAAGATTAAACTCTGCAGTGTAGTGTGATGAACTTTGATAAACATTTAGTCAAGGCTAAGGGAAATAAATGTTTCTGATATCTCACAGTTACATTACAAAATCATTAAATGAGAGCTCTGGACAGAAAATCCATGGCAAATATGCTAAGTGTCTGCTTTTATTTTTGATACATTACTTGGGTGAAAAAGTGATCTTTATCATGGACATGGCCCTGTTACAGAAGACGAAAAAACTGCCTGCAATGTGATTCTGCACTTTTCTTAGTCATTGCAATCAGTGAAGTGTTCTGTAAGGATGTCAGTCACGGGCAGAACTTCAAAGACATTTCTTCCTATGACAAAGCCCTGTCTCCCTGCTCTCTGCATATGTCAGCAGCCTGAAAGAGGTGGTTAGATATAGGGATGAAGGCATAGCCATTAACTTTTGATATAAAAGCAAATATAAGTAACAGAGCTGATTAGTTTGCCTAGACTAAATATGTTGTTGAAAGAAGTGTGCTTAAAGAAGTTGATTGGAAGATTAATAAGGTATCATTATGTTTACAAGCTTGAAAAATGAAAATAGGCTCTGCAGATCAGAAAAATTTTTGCATTTCTTTTATTTTCTTATTTAAAGCTGACCACTATTCAATATTCTGGCTATTATAGCTTCTTTAGATACTGTCATCAACAATTCCATTTTTTTAAGGTTAGAAGAAAATGTTTTTTGTGCAGATCAGCAGAGGGGTTTCGAGGAGCAGGAGGTTTTGGGGGAGGGGGGTTAGGCAGGGGGTTAGTGCTGGGGGGTTTTGTGAAGCATGAGGGGCGTGGAGGGGTGTGGAGGGGGTGGGGGGAATTAGGGGGTTGCAGCTGTTTTGGAGGGTCTTAAGAAGGTGATGCATAGATTAAAGGGGAGTTGGGGGGAGGGGAACAAGGGGGGGTGCGGATGACAGTGGGAGTCTGGTGAAGCAGTCGCCCGGGCAAAAAAGGGTGCTGGGTGGGGAGGGAGAAGGGGTGGGAGATGGGGTTTCACGTTGTTTTGAGGGGCCTCTGGGCGCACACTTGAAGGAGGATGCCCACAAGAAGATCTGGAAGGGAGAATTTGTAGATATATTTTTGCCTTTACGATTAGAGTGGTTTATTTTGGACAAACTTCTGGAGGGGAGGGTAGGAGGGAAGAGAGTGAGCAGAGGCGGCATCGTTTGATTCCCTGGACTTTTTTAATTGGTTACAGGAGTTTGGGATTCTAGTGAGTATGACTGGCGAATGACAGCCGGACCAATGTGCAGCTTTGTTTTGCTTTTAAGACATAATTAGAGAGGCCTATGATATGTATAGAGGGGTGGCTTGGCTGCAGTATTACGAGCAGTTCAGGCAGCGAAAAGCAGTTAGGTTGTTGCGGCATTTAGTATTGCACTGTCTGCAGTTTAACATTTTCCTTTTTGAGAGGCACATTCCAGGGGTTCACAATGTTTTGTCTGATGCGTTGTCTTGTTTTCAGTGGGACAAGATTTGCAAGCTGTCACTGGAAGCAGAGCAGCGCGGTTGTCCCTGTCCGGAACATCTGTGGAATGTGGTGTCGGGATCATCAGTGGGATTCAAAATTCGATAAGTGTGTCAACATGGAGGGCTTATTCCGGTGTATGGTGTGATAGGGATGAGCTCTGTTTTGGGGTAGGGGGTGAAGTTGCAGTGGAGGATTTTGTGCATTTGTATTTGATTAGCGAGAGATTTTGTGGCGGAGGTGTCTGGGGCTTTGTTGAATAGGAAATTGGCAGGGATGGCATTTTGGTTTAAGTTGCATGGTTTCAAAGATGTGACCAAGTAATTTGTATTCAGACAGGCTGTTAAGGGGTATAGGATTTTGGAGCCATGTGTATTAGAGAGTTAGTCAGTCCGGCCAGGAATTGGATTGGGTTTATCTTATTCCAGGATGTGGTAGTGTCATCATATCGGGTGAGTTTGCTTATGTTGAGTTTGCGTTCTAGGACAGACCAAAGGTGGAGGGGTTTTAAGGTGGTTCTTCTTAGGTTGGAGGGGTCCGGGGTTTGCCCTGTTGGGGCAGTGGAGTAATTGTGGGGGAGCTTGAGAGTGGGGGAGGTTGAGAGTGGGGGGTCCTTTGTTAATTCAGGAGGATGGGTCTTGTTTGTCAAAATTCCAGTTTGTGGCAGTATTTAGAAAATGTTTAGGTAAATTAGGGGTGGTGGAGGAAAGTTATTCCTTGCACTCTTTTAAGATTGGGGCGGCTACTGAGGTAGCCAGGTGGAGTTTGGGGGAGGAGGCCATCAGGTGCATTGGGAGATGAGAGTCCAGGAGGTTTCAACTTTATTTGCGGCCTCAGCTGCTATAGGGGTGATGGGGGGTTGGTTTGGAGTGGGGGGGTTGTGTTGTGGTTATGTACTTTTTTTTTGTTCTTTTATGTTGTAGGTGGTCTGGTATGCCTAGTTTGGATTGTCCGGCAATCCTATGTCTGGTGGGGAGCAAAGAAAGCTGAAGTGAAGCATGGTGGATGGCAACTATGGATCTTGAGAGAGGAGGCGATTTTTCGCTGGATCAGGGTGCTGGGTTTGCTATGGAGTAGGGTGGTGCCGGAAATTAGGAAATATGCAGCTTTGGATAGGCCTCCTGTGGTGGTAGTAATACATGCTGGGTAAGACAATGACCAGTAATACAACGATCTAGAGAAGCGTTCCATGAGGGATCTCATTAGGGATATACGCCTGGATTTTCTGAGGTTGAGGGGGGAATTCCCCGGAGTTGTGGTGGTATGGTCCGACATTATAGCCAGAACCATTTGGAAAGGGGCCAGGTCGGTGGAGAAAATTAACAAGGCCGGAAAAAAAGTGAACAGGGAGGTTGGCCAGTTTATTGCTAGGAATGGGGGAATTGTGGTGTGGCACAGGGATTTAAGGACGAAACCTGTTGCTATCTGAGACGTGATGGAGTGCACCTTAATGGCATTGGCATTGACTTGTGGTTGATGGGTCTACAGGATGAAATTCAGAGACCCCTGCGAGTTTGGAGGAGCGCTAATGTGTGCAGTGTCACGCCTGTTCACTGTGGCGGTTGAGGTCTTGGCAGGCAAAGATCCTGGGCATGGAAAACAGTGATTTGTAGTAAAAAGAATCCTCGGTGGTAGGGTTTTCCCTTTATGGTGGTCTGATGGTTTTAGCTCCTAGGGTGGTGCTGGGTGGCTAGGGCCCATGATGGTGTGTTTGGGTTTGAATTCTAGAGGAGTATGGATTATGCCTTCTGAGACCTGCAGCCTGGTTGTTAAGGTTTAAAACAGAAGTGTTGCAATGTTAATGTAAAGGTGAATTAATTTTGGTTAATTTTGGTATTATAGTTAATACGATTGTTATTGTGATTGTGTTTTATTTGTTTGTTATTTGTTGGTTATTTATGGTTATTTAATATTTAATTTTTATGGGTATTTGTTTAAATAAAACAGCTGCTTGCCAGCCAATTTATGTGCAATCTCGTGTCTGTGTATTTTTTGGTGGGTTGGTTGGTGAGCAGGTTGGGGGGAGTGGGGAGATAGACATTTTTATGGTAATGAGAAGGTGGAAGGGCTGACAGGTACATACTACCCTGGTCATGGTAATGACAATGAATCATGTCTGTATAGTAAATTTTAAAATGGTCACTTGCAGTCTTCCTCAGATGCCTATGTGACAGGGTGACAGACAACACAGGGCCACATTTCAGAGATAGGGCATACTCTTCCTATAACATTAATTACTCAAGCAAGGACCTTCATAGCAGGATTGCCAGGCATTATTTTCTTAAAAGCTGATTTAAAATTCAAAGATTTGAAAATAATAAAATACACAATTAAAACTAAATTACCCACATTAAAGCCTAAAGAATATTTTAGAGATTGGCTTTAAAAATTATTTATATTATTAGATTTTGCTGTGAACAGAACCCAAAATATTAGATTCTGTTTACACTAGAATAAAATGTTTTTTAACAGATGAAAAAAAGTGCATGACAACTAGTGAATAACAGAATTAAGCCACAATATGAACACGTGAATGTAGGCAGAAAGCAAATCAAAACTGACTGACAACACTCCTCTGTAAGGGTATAGTCATAGAGGGTAATTTCATGTAAATCTTATCCCCATAGTTATCTGTCCAGTGTGATCAAGAATCAGCTGTAATTTGGCACTTCTGAAACTACTTCACAGTCCCTATTTTACCACTTAGATATCAGAGTAGTGAAAAGAATCAACAAATTTGTCTCAACTTTATTTATTCTAGGAACCAAATCACTTTTTTTATAGGTACCAGTACTAGTTAAACTTAATTAGTTTTTCATAGGTGACTGTACCAACTGGAATTGTTGTGCTCCATTCAACTCCTTGCTGTAATTTCTCAATGTGGAAGCGTAGAAGATGAGCTTCTAATTGCTAAGTAAAAAAGTAGGAAGACTCAGTTCTTGTTGGGCTCTCCCTCCAAACAGTATATGACCTAATCATGCATATTGGCTGCTACCAACACTGCATGTACTGCGAAGGGTGACAGTTTTTTCACACAGATGACATTTATTATTTTGAGACAAAGGTATTCAAATAGATACATAGACAACAAAGAGTTTGGAGAAAGTGTTTTATTATACGTTATGCCAGATTGCAATTCTGCCTTAATAAACAGCACCACTGACAACTTTTAAGGCATAGTTTTTATTGTGTCATAGGAAAAACTATTTTTTGCAAAACCCAATTCAAATAACTATTATTGTAACACCTATCTTATTTTTGTACGTAGTTGTATTGGCAACTAATTTCTCTTGCAAAAACTACAAAACCTAATATTTTGTTGATTCTAAATAATTTCAGAAACTGCACTTAAAATGCATTCTGTAATTATGTTTTCACATCATTAAGGGTTTTGTGCTGGTTACTATGGCATTAAAACATGTTACATGGAATTTATCCAAAAGAAAACAAATCATGAAACATTTTCTGTTTCAGTGTGACTTGAAAGCTTACCAAGAACTAGTAATTTTATGTGTCACATTACACATGCATCCATGCCTCAGTAACATTCAATTGCTTACAAGCAATACAATAATTCCCTGCTTCTAAACATGACACTCTTAAAGTAATCATACCTATAAATCAGAGGTACTATGTGACTGCTTAGCTAAAATGCAAACAATGTTTTTCGTCTTTAAATACTTTAATGAATACGGCTGTAAACTTTTAACCTATAGATTCTTGTTTCAGCTGAAGTTATACAAGTCAAAAGTGACCTGAGCTGGGTCATTTACAAGGCAACCTAGGTAGGTAATCTAATGTGGAACACTATTTAAAAATGAATTCCACCTTGGAATTTCCAAATCTTCTTGGATCAGTCCAAAAAACCAAGCAGATTCAAAAGTGTGTTTTGAATACCTCTATTTTCAACAGATTTGCACACTTTTACATATTACTGCAGCTTAACTTACTGCATTGATTATTTGTACTTTGCATGTACTTTTAAAACCACATACAATTCAGCACTATAAGTGATAAAAAAATAATCAGAGTTGAAACTTAATATAACAACACTTGAAACTCTAACAGAAATCCTCCAATAACCTTCAATTCATGCAACCATCCCCAGACATAAATTAATCAGCAGGAACCTTCACTCAGGCTACAGTGACACTAACAAGGTAACAAAACCATGGACAATAAATGCTAAAAATTGTGCTGGTTATGTGCATATTTAACCTCCCCAGCAGTAACCTCAAGTGTGACTCGAGGTAAAAAAAAAGATGCTGAAAGCAGTAACCCTTGGGGGAGCTAAAACAATGAAAAACAATAGTAAATCGAGCCTTACCTGGTCCACCGGCATCCCCTGCATCTGATGAGTCACCGGGAGTTCCCAGTTACGTCGGTACGTGCGGCCGTTGCATCGGGGGTGCAGCGGGAATTTTTAAATCTATTTGTATTGCATTCAATACAAAATAACTGCATTCAATGCAATACAGTGGATTTATATGTTTAAAATCAGTACATTGTCTGTCATGAAGATTTATTTTACAATATATTATTTTAGTATGAGTATATTATTTATATATTTTTTTATTTATTAATTTTAATTTATTATTTTGACATGATTTTGTGTTTCAAACTTTATTATACTCATACTATTACATTATACTATAAAATAAATTTTCATGAAAAACAATGTACTGCTTTTAGACATATAAATCTGGACAGAATGAATTGCCTTGGAGGTCAAAGATCATACGTTTACTCACTTGTGGGACATCATTTTTCACAACCCTACTCCAAAATGGGTGACTTTTTGTGGTTCATTTAGGGAACTATTAAAATGATAAGAAATAGGGTGCTAAATTTGCACCTCAACTTTTAAAACAATCATATAGTTGTTATAACCATTCTTACAACTGTAATCCATAGCCCTCTTTCTCCCTTTCCTATAACCTTTGCAGATCAGTGTCATAATGTGAAACATAACAATAAATGTGACCTATTTCATCCTGTGTTTTTCTTTCTTAAATATGCAATTGAAAGACTGGCATGATGATCACAGAACGTTGGTTGAAAGATGTTGGCCATCATTCAACCCAAGTTTCAGGAAAGTTTGGAGATTGGGAAAGTTACATTTTTATCTTTACATGTTCTAGGCTAGGGATTTTTTAAAACTTGATTTCAACTTTAAATTTTTGGGTTTAGTGATCAGAGTTTGGAGTTCACAGTGTTAGCTTGGATAACTAAATCTTATCTCAAGCTAGTAATGTGACAAATTTCTGCATTAATAATCCTTTAGTGATAGCTATCAGGTCTGAATTTTTTTTTTCATTCACAATATGACTGTTTTACATGCATTTTACAGTTATAATACTTGAACACATTTGTTTAAACAATATTGTCATAATTTTGTATTCTTCTTTTACACATGCTTATAAAATTTATTGATCGTATAAAATAATCAAAAACATAATGTTCTTTTCACTTGTATATCTATCTACTTAAGGGACTGAATAAATGAAAGCCCTAAACTTGACAGTTTCACACGGTAGTAATTTTGGTGAACTATCAGTGGTACTGAAATCTTCTGAACTCATTTGGTTTGTGACATTTTATGGCAGATTAATTAAAATGATTCGTGGGTTTCTCAAGCTGTGTCACACAGAAGAACAAGCCTTATATGTGAAATTTGCTCATCAGAGCCTGTGCTTGATTGCTTTTGCATTTGCAATTACTTTGTGTCAGTGTTTTGGTTCAAAACATACAGTTAATGTAATATTTCAGCAGGAACAGTAGATTTAAATTTACTTATATTTGGACTTGTGAATGACTAAAATAAAGAATTTTAATCTTGCCCACTGATCCAAAACTTTTTAACATAAATATATTACTTACAGAGTGATAGTACCTTAAATAGTTTTCATCCATTTTTGTATTGTTTATATTATTTAAGTTATTTAGTTTTGAAACTTTTTAGGACAACACTTCAGTGAAATGCATTTAAAGTGTTCACTAAACATTTTAGGTAATGTGTATTTACTTGCATTGTTTCAAAATGTCTCAATAATCCCATGTAAACTTTTTCCTTCTGATATAATAAACAGAAATTTAATTTCTGTTTAGATTTTTTTTTTGTTTCTAAATGTTTTTTTAACTATTTATAAACCTATTTCTTTACATATACACATTTGACGTTATAAAATATTGTGTGTCTTATACCGAGGTACCACTGTACTACTAAATATCATCATTGTAAGCAATGCATTTGTGCCACTGTTGAACCAAGTTCCAAAAAATCTTTTTGATTCTTGTTAGTGGAAGCAGTTAAGGGTCTTCCACTGTGCGGTTTATTTTCAGTGCTGGTTTCCACTTGTTTAAACTTGTTTTGGACAGTCTACACTCCTAGTTCGTCAAGAACTCAATAAAGCCACTTACAGTATACAATATTACCCTGCATTACAGAAAAATATTCTGAAACATCTGTATAGAGAAAGAGATAGTTTACCAACATGTGCAATTTGTGCAACTTATTTCAGTAAACTAAAAGGTACACCCACTTTTGCATTACTTTGTGTGCCAAGAAATGCTCTCTGATTGCCACCTCCAAACCAAATTAAATTACACATGTATACAGTAATAAATAAAAAATGCAGTTATTACTAATATTTATTATTTGTGTGCACTTTATTTTAAAAACACACAAAGATGGCATTGTTATCATGTGAAAAGTACCATAATTGTTCACTATGGTATAAAAAATGTTTGATCCAATGCTACAGCACAAAAGAACCCTTACACCATGCTTTTGAAATAAATGAGGTAGTGTGAGTACAAGTTTGCATATGAAATAATGCATAGGCATACTATGTATAGGTATGGCAATCACACACCACAACATAAAGGGCTGGTACTTTCATTTTATTTTCAGTATATGTGTTATGATATTTTGCTCCTTCATGAAAAACAAATGCAAATTGATTAATGTGGAATAGCCTAACACAGCACTATAAGAATACACTTTAGTTAATTTTCCTGTTTTTTAGATTGGTTTATAGGACTGCAAATGCACCAATCTATTATATAGATACATGTGACTTAGATGAACATTATACAATTGGGTTGAATTACTAAAGTGTAAATGCATGTAAATGCATGTAAAACATGCCCAATGCAAATAAATTTTCACTTGGCTTAAAAAGCTTTTTTTTTTTTTTTGCATGTGATTGCAAGTGATAACTAAACTCCTAAGTGAAAATTCCTTAGTACGTAAAAAACAAAACATTTTTTTAGCCCTGTGATAAGCATTGAACAGAATTTGTACATGACTACTAAACATTCCCCTTATGTCCATCGCTGTCACCATGTTATATATAGTTTCATTATTAGCATAAAATATGCACCAGTTATGATCATAGTAACCAAACTGTAATTTTTTTTTTATTTGTACATTTGTCACCATGTTATATCCAGCTGCATAAATGACATCAAACAGGTTCTAGTTCTGACCATAGTAAACAAAGAATTAGGGGGGTGGCGGAGCAGAGCTCCTTGCAATGCTCCCCTCTGATAGGATTGTGGCAGCCAAGTTTTGTTGTTTGACATTGGTAATCACAGGAGATCAGATAGAATTTGTAAGATAAAAATATACAGTTCCAGTGTCTCCAGGGTTATTTGGTATTTTTTCAGAGATAATTCCCCTAATATTTTGGTTGTACTCTTTTATCATTATGGGTATTTGAAAACAATCTGCAATAAAATAATAAATTGTACCACTGAAAAAATTATCCCTATGATTGATGGCATATCTGACCAACATACTGAAATGAAAGGTAGCTTGCTATGGTTGTATATCTCTCATTGCATTTATCTATCTGAAGTGAGTTTAAAGAGATTTAATTCTGATTTACAGACTTGTGTGAACGGGACACAGTTCAGATAGGTGCCAGACTCCCTTTATGCAATGTTATAAGGCTTAAGTCATGACATTCTCATTTTAAATGCAATGTTTCCAAACAGAATTTTTTTGGTTATTGAGCGTAAGACTTAGTGACTGAGCTCATTTTAGGTTTAATATTTGCAGTAATTTGTGCAAGTTCCGATCAATCAGTACTACACTGTCATTGAAAGTTATACCAGGCCACCTGACAATAAGAGTTTTCACTGTCCAGAGGCCGGATTCTCTGAGCACTACTTCATATGTCCTTGACAGTTCTAGCACTGCTTATTAAAAAAAAATACAAATTCCAACTCAGAATTTTTAAAACCTCAATTTATTTACAATATTTTGGTTAAAACCAATAATGACGAGTTATGGAATATTTAGGCCAATACATTGTTTGGTATTTATTTAGTTGGTATATTTATTGTGCTGCCTACATTCCCATGAAATTTTGTACAGGACCAATATATGCTTCATTCTTTATTTCCATCTATGTCACCATGATATATCTAGTTGAAGGAATGGTAACATGCAGGCATTGTTTTCATGCCTATTAGGAAACAGGAAGGTAAATAGGTCATGGCTGTATTTATTTTAAAAAACTTATGTGTTGTTGCCTTTTTCAGTTTTCTTAAAAATTGGAAGAAATAAATAAATAAAATAGCTTAGGAAATGGCAAAAAATGTAACAAGCCATTATAATGTTCAATGTCATATGTAAAGATGTTTAGCCTGCAGCTGTGTGCTTTTATATAGTAACTTGTAAAATAATAATTATTCTTCCCATGGTTCTAATATTCTACATACATTTTACAGATTTAGTTACATGTAAATTCACTTTTTTTTAATAGGGTTGGCATAATGAGGTTATCACTAAGCACTTTTTTAAAACAGGGAATCTGACATCTCCTCAAACATTCCCTGGCTGTAAATCAGTAGTACGAATGAATGACAGAGATTTTATGTATACAATTTTTTTTGCTTTTAATTAAATACCGGCACCATAATTAAATTGGGCAATCAGTGCAGTTTAGCATGATTTCATATCTAAACAAAGAGTATTTATCAACCATTTTTTTTACTTAGATGTACTTTTTAGGGGATTTGCAAAAGAACTATACTTTCATAAATAAACTTATATCTGCTTCCAAAGATATACAGCTAAATATGACTTGGAGTTTTCACAATACAAAGCATTTTGTCTGCTGGTGGAAACTGAGGTGAAAAAAAGTATGCAGTGTGCTCTTTCTATTGATTAGTTACAGTATATTACAAAATATTGCTTTCTCAGATCTCTTGTTAGCACAGCAGGATCTAGATATTGACAAATATTCATTTCTTTTATCTTAAAACTTAAGAAACATGGAAAATAATACCCCCATATAATATTTATTTTTAAATAAAAGGCATCCTAGTGTAAGGGGGCATATTTTCCAAATACTCTGCTGCAAAAACACCAAACAGCTGATTGGGGTCTTCCAGTTGAAGAGAAGATGAACGGCGGTAGGTCATTTAGGAACTAAAATCAGCACCACAGGGAAGTAATAGTCTCCCCAGGTTATAACATTTCCATTTATTTTTTTTTTCTTTCAGATGTTTGTATCACAGCTTGAAGGAACAAGGCAACTCAAAGAGAAGTGGAGGAGTCATGTCTGTGAAAAGAAAGAGAATCCAGGACCTGACTCCTGTTTCAAAAAGTGACATGAAAGCGAGTGATGCAGGAAAAATTCAAAATCCTCTGTACACATATCCACAACAGATTTCAACTTTAATCTTAAAAGGGAAGAAAGAAACCTGATGTGCACAGCAGTTTAAAAACAAATTACTAAGCATTTGTTGATAAGAATTTATCATTTTCCTGTGGAGCTTTACCTTTGATATGCATACAGAATTCTTAGATGTGTTGAGTCTTTCTATCATTTGTAATGTTTCCTCTAACCATAGAGAAGAGATGAAATTCAAAGCAACCCAACATATTTCGTTTTTAAGTAATTAAAGCAAAGATAAAAAAAGATAACACAAACTTTTAAAGCTGAATAGACAGACAGAATGATGATGTTGCACTTTGAATGTTGGACTGTGATCTCTATCTTTGAATTGGACTTCCTGTTGGTTTCCCTATAACTTGCTATGTTGATGTTAAGACTGATAGTATCAACTACACCGACTTAGCTTATAAAAATTTGGACAATTTTCTTGCCCACCAAAACTAGAACAAGTGGAAACAATGACATTCAGTATCCAAAAGTGTTATTAAACTCTCTAGTTCTGCACTATATATAATATACATAAAGTCTTAGCACTAATCATGTTTTCTGTAAAAAATTTTTCCAACCCTGTCTCTGTTTTGCATTCCATTTATCAGTACACTGTTATTACTACTTGGTACAGTTGTATTAAATGCTTATGTAGCACCTTTCGGTTCCCACTCCTGGTCATACCCCAGTCAAATGTCTGAATGCCAAATTCTTCAACACTTATAGAGACCCCTAAAGCCTATAAAAGCAAGCTACTCCTCTTCTTCTCTTTTAGAGGAATAAATTCACAGACGTTTCTGAGACTGTGCTAACCCTCCATGTGTGTGATGTACACCATGCACACTGAAAATTCAGTGGAAACACCACTGTGCAATGAGTGAGTCAGTTTACTAAGGAATGTTCTCTTCATTGATCTGAATATACTTGGGTAAAGGAAAGAGGACTTTATTATTACTTTACAGCAAAGTCTATGTATTTTGTATGAGTGATTAACACCACTGCAAAAGAAAGAGGAGCAGCCAAAAAATTAATCAAAATAATAATCAAAAGTCTATCCCAAATTAAAACTAAAATAAACACAGCTGACCATTCTTCTAATTTCCTCTTTTGGTGCCAGTAAGTTTTTTTTTGTGTTCCAAGGTTCTCTAAGAGGTTGGTGACAGCAGCCTGTTGATCATGTTTCAACCACATAAATGACAATTCATCTACTACACAAAAGATCAAAATATTCAGATCTAGCACTGGGTAAAGTTTGTTCGGTTAAAGAAAAGTTCTAATATAGTCAGTGGACACCATGACATAAAGAAGGTCTGTTGGTGTATCCAGATCATGTATGCTTAGCTCTTCCATTCAAACATGTTGAAGTAACCTGAAAGTAGTTGTTTGTCTCATCTTGTATGTAAGGGGTCAGAGTTTAAATAAAATTGATGTTTCAACATGATTTAATGTTTCAATGATTCTGTCTACTTACAATAGTTATTTTTTTTTAGTTATTACAACTTTAATTTATCCAGAAAGCCGCATAACTTACAGATAACAGTACAATCACTGTGTTGTATTCTGTACAACAATATTTAAATCTTGGACTAATTAAAGCAAAAATGGATTTGGCTAACACCTTTTTCCTTGCTTTCTCCTGTCCTCACACATTAGCATGATATTTTTTAATAAAACCCTTACATTTTAATAGCATACCTTATTAAAGACCCAATCATTTCATCACTGTGTCTCCTTGCTTCTTTTTTCTTTATGAAATGCAGGCAGATCATGACTAGGGAATGGGTTGGCAAGGTGCTTTATATATAAATGACTGAAAACATTATGGCACTCTGCCCACACACATGTAATGCTGTTCTTTTAGTGTGTTTTTGGTGATGTTAACTTATCTAGTTCTGCACTCTATTTACTATACAATGGGCCTCATTCATTAACGTTTTCCATCTTGCTGGTGTTGAATCACCAAGTTTCTCCTATGGTAGTCTATCTTATCCACTTTTGGAGACCTTTATTACATCCGTTTCAACATTTTTATCACATTTTTTATCAAATGATTTTCTCTAATTTTGTAATGCCTACCACAAATATCCACATGTTATTTTTTTGGGGATTGTCTTTTTATGTTTTTGGGATATTGATGTGAAGTAAAAGAGTACTAAGTACCAGTTTTATATTCTTATAAATACTCTTGTAAGAAAACTAGTTCAATAAATGAAATGGGTAGGCAGGTTACTGTAAGGCTGGGGAGGAAAGGATTAAATAATGCTGAAAGTCCATCAAGCAGGTAACCCTGTCTGACTTCTTCCAATGCACACTGTGAAAATTGTACTGTCTGTAAAGTGAAAGGTATTAGTTTCAATACAGGGAAGAAGCAACAATGCAGGGTAGAGAGAAAGGTTGGAGTTATAATTTAAGTTTTAAATAAAATGTTTTCCTATTTTAGCAAACAGTGTCCCTAATTTTATGGCCAATTTGATTTTAAAAGTTAGTTGATGCTCATAGGATGCTAGGGTTGGCATTTAAAAAGGAATTGCATGTGAATACACAGATGTTTACAATAGAAAACACCAAAAATCATTCACAAAGATCTTCCCATTACTGCAAAATAATGCATGTAATACCCTCAATAATATTGGTAATAATATTAAAAGAAAACTCAAGAGAACACTTGATATTCTGTTTATGTCTATATCAACTGTTATTTAAAATATAGACAGAACAAGCCTCTTTTCGATTTCTAAATAAAATGTGAAATAAAGATAATTTTGCTTCCTTTCTCTTGTTTTTATTACAATATATTCTGAAAACAATGAAAACAATTAGCAACAGATGCAGAAAAGTTAATTGCAAGGCCTTAAGTATATATCTTTGCAGGGAAAATCTTTGCACAGCAATTTACCCAACTTAAGTATGAGACTTCTAAATTAACATTTTGAACTTCAGAAAATCAGAAGACAAAAGACAACATAGGATACTAGAAACAAATATTGTGAAGGCAAAATGTTGTTTATTAGAAAATAGAGCTGCGGAATTAGAATTATATACTGAAAAGTGTCTCAAAGACAAGTTAGATGATTGGGGAGGTGGTGCCATGGATACAGAACCCATTTGTGATCTAAGGTGGGAATTCCTCTAAACTACGAATCTTGTACAATGCAACTGATACAGATAAGGACTTTTGAGGAATAGAAAAAGAATGTTTAACATATATATATATATATATACCCTGTTTCCCCGATGATAAGACACTGTCTTTTTTTTTTTTTGGAAGGCCAAAATATGCTCTAGGGCTTATTTTCAGGGTGATGCCTTATTTACCCATGAAGAAGACTACAGTACACAGTTATTGTTCATATGGAGGCAGACGGAGGAACCACACGGAGTCACCCACCGTACCACCCGATTCGGGTAAGCGCAGGTATCGGTGGGTGGCTTATTTGCGGGGGGGGGCCTGATTTTACATTTGTCTCTAAAAAGGGGGGGCTGTCTTATTTGATGGCCCTGCCTTATCATCGGGGAAACACGGTATATATATATATATATATATATATATAGTTCTATTTGTATTATATATGTATCTATTTCTTTTATATATATGGTCTTGAGAAGGAAGTGAGAATCTATCTGCTTCTTATTTCTACTACAATGTTTTCCTGGTAGAGTGAGAAAAGTTTAAAACCAAGAAGTCAGGATTTTTTGTCGTGAAGAAGGTCATTTTATTCATGTAGTTTTGTAGGATTAGTAGGAAAAAAAACTTCTTTATTTGAAGACATCTACATTTAAAACGAATAATCTCTGGAAATTAGACCATTCGATAATGATTGTATGGACAAACTTACTGACCCGCAGAAACATTATAGAACCTCTACTTCATTTAAAAGTCGACTAGATCCCCCTACTCACCAATCCAGTTCACACTAGACTCAATGGTTCCACAGTGTAATGGTGCCCTTGCCCCCTCCCCCCTCAAACCTCCCCTTCCTTGTAATGAAACCCCATAAGAAATAGCTCCAGAAAGGTTGTGTTTGTTATTTTGCTTCTTTATTATATTTGAATGCAGAAACTTTGATAGACAATTTCCCTATATTATTCAAGCTGTTATACATGATTCTCTGTACTGTATGATTTTCTTCATGCTTGTTTATTTTCCTCTGTTATACATTAACCTATATTGTATTGAGCCTAGATTGTTTATAAATTTGTAATACTTTTTTATGTACTGTATTTTTCTTTACTGAAATTCAATAAACACAAATTGACTTAATAAACAAAAATGTCCCTAATGAGAATGTAGACCTTGTTCCTAATTTAATCTGTCCCATGCACCTCCTGCAAGTTTAAAGCTACTGTCATTGGTGTAACCACTGGAAAGCAGCCCCTGTGGCCTTGTGGCTTCTGACAGGGAAAGTAAGGAGTAAGCTGTCCTCAGTTGTCCTCACAGCAATTCCCCTGCAAGCTGATTTTTCTCATGCTGTGTAACACAGTGGTGAATACAAGCTATACTACCAGAGTCTTCCATGCAGATATCCTGTCACACATGTTAGTTTTGTTCCTGTGGTAGGTTGCATGAGGCCACATGACAAACTGTAAGCCTTGGAAGCAGAGAGATAAGCAGGTGGCTGCATGCAAAACTTGTGCAGGATGGGGTAGTATTCTTTAAATTTTCCACTAAGAATTTGTGACCCCTAGTGGAAGGACTGGTGTTGGTCGAACATCTCACTATTCAATTTGACAGCTTTTCAACGAATAGTGAGAGATTGTTCGGGTGATCGAATTCAAACACCATTGAAGTCAATGGTTGCAGAATTTGAGTTATTTTTAGGGACTATTAAGGGCTGCAAAAACAATCAGATTGCTCCCGTAGTGCCCCCAGGATCGCTTGCAGTCACAGCTGTGACTGCAAAGTTCCCACGGTCATGTGACCGAGGGAACTGAACTGCAAATAAACTCTGCAGTTCCAATTAACCTGTAGTGCCCTGGGGTTCGCACAATCTTCTCAATGATTGCAGACTCGGCTGCAATCATTGAGAAGATGCCCCCCAAGTATCTATTATTATTATTATTATTTTTTTTGTATCCAAATTTTTACCGTCGAATCTCGGGTCTATCTGAATTCGAACAGCCATATTCAGGTCGAAAATAAAGACAACGCGAAATCGAACACCAACCACCACAGGGAGGTATGTGGACCTTCGAGTTTTGCTAATGGGGCCCTCAAAAATTTGCTGGAGGGGCCCATGATTTGTATTTACACCCCTGACTATTGTGCTCAAATCAGAAGCACTCACACTCCCTGTCACAATGTCACAGAGCGGTAGGGTGGACCCTAGGTGTCACCAGCCCTGTTGCCAGAGATGTGCACGGGGCCCAGAGTCTCAGATTTATTCCAGGCTTGCAGGATCAACCAGCTTCTCTGATGAAACTGTATCCTCTACAGCTTTAGGAGGCGTTCAAAAATTAGGCCCACAGAGTTCAGCCATCTTGATCTCCAGATATTTTTCATCTGTAGCACTATTAAAGAAAAAAACCATCAGAATATTTTATTTTTAATGCAGCCTAATGTTGTTGAACTATAAAAAGATAAAGATACAATGGGGCCTTAAGGTCAGCTTTACTATGAAAGGCAATTATATGAACAGTATCTCAGCATTGTGAAAATGATTCAATGTTATTTTAGAAATGTTCATTAAAAATTAAATATACACTGGTCATATATTAATTGCACAGAAAAGTGCCTTTTCAGTAATGCAATTATGATTTTTATAGTTCAGACATATAGAATAAAAATGAGAAACTCTTTACACAAAAAAAAAATGTCTGAAAGCATCAACGTTCAAATGGATTGAAATGACATAACACACACAGTAGGAACTTACATTAAATTGAATAATTAAACCGGTCTATTGATTCTTAAAAGTAGCCAGGTAACTTAAAGAAACAAAATGTACTTTAACATCAATAAAACACAATAGCTATCTGATGCAAATAACCACACTCAAAAAAAAAATATCACTGATCCTTTTTGATAGATGGTTCTTTTACTCTTTCCAGCTAGGTGATATAAATATATAAGAAATAGTATATATTTAATTCTATCTGGCTAACATCTCATGTTTGCACTGTTTATCATATCCGTCAGCATGTAGCTCCTTACGGGTTGCAGTATGCCATAATTTAATTTTGATAAATAAAAATGATATTTAAATATATAGTGCCAGGGAAAATTAAATATTTTTGTGTAAGACAATCCAGGCAAATAGAGAAATATCTTTAAAATAGTTATACAAGTATCTCCTTTGTGCAAAGGGAGCTTTATTTTGGAGTCTGGGGTGCCTAGTTTGTACATTTCTATTTGTAGGCCTTTTTTCGGGTGCTCTACATTTCTTGTTTTGGAATAGCTCAGCCAGACCCCAAACCTAAATACAATAAAAAATCTTTGGGTGACCTGAAGAGTCTGTGAACAAGAGATGCCCTCGTAATCTGGCAGATTTGGAGAGCTTTTGCTAAGAAGTGTGGGCAAATGTTGCCAAGTCAAGATGTGCCATGTTGATAAACTCATTTCCAAGAAGACTGAATGCTGTACTTAAATCAAATGGTACTTCAACAAAGTATTAGTTTAGGTGTGTGCAAACTTTTTTCAACCGGTTTTTTGTATGTTTTTTGTTTTATATATTTTTCCCTGATTTGTTTGTTTTTCAATTGAACTGTACAGGATATAAAGAACATTAAAGATGGGAAAAGTTTTGAAATGATTAATTGTGGTTTCATTTTTACACAAAACTGCAAAAGCCTTCTATTTTAACAGGGACATATACACGTTCTATATTCACTTTATGTATATATATGTGTGTGTGTGTATGTTTTGGTTTAAACCAGCAGTTAGTCTATACTAAATACTTAATTTAATTTAAACTCTGAAAGATGTTAATGTAGTTATATGTTAATTGTTGAAAGTGCATAGCAGTCCCTATTTTACACAATATCACAGTATCACAATGTAATATTTTTTACTACTGAATTAAAAATGTCTATAAAGAAGACAAACAAATCAGCAGGCTCTGATGAAAACAGAGGGGGTATCAACATACATATATGAACCAACAATATTTAGCTATTGTGATTTTTATAGCATATACCTATAATTTAGTCTGTAGCTAATTGATATTTAGCTTTAAATCAGGGACTTCAGTTCCAAGTGTTTTCTTGGTCACTTTTTGTTCCTTTACCCTCTGAATTGTCACATATCCTGGTAGTCACTTCATTCTGCCCCCTTTTCCTGTTACATACTTGGGTAATTAGGTATTAGACTATCTGGGCTGACAAGTCATTTTGCATATCAATGGAAGGAGTCACAGAGGTCAAACAGTGCAAGGAATTATGGAATGTAGTTCCCACCTTTTTTAATGTTATAACGTTAACTAAGGAAGCATTGTAATATAAAATCCCTCATTGACTCCTCTACCAAATTGTCAGCAGAAGATATTTACCAAGATTTACGCATCTGCATCAAGGAGACCTGTGATGCCTGTAATGACAAACATTTATCACAAAGTCATTGAGTTTGGAGCTCCAGCCTAGGGAAGGTCAAAATCAGCTGTAAGTGTCACTGGAACCATTTTTATGGTGGGTTTTATGGTTATTAGCCACAACATTACAACACATTTAAATCTAGTGAAGAATCAGAATGCATTCAAATTGCTGTTGAATTAAGCTCAATGTTTAAAATAGTAATTCTTTAGAGCAACTTTTACTTGTTAGCCAGTCAAGTCTGTCATTTTTGCAATGATTTTATTTCTACATATTTTTAATGCAAAAATAAAAATGGATAAAGCAAGCTTTTCCCATTTTGGCAGGTAACTGTTTTACATCAAAAGGCATATTTATAAAGAAGTGAAACTTAATAAAACATTCTCTGTGGATGAACCTTTCAGGTGCATGTGTTAGAAATTATATCACCAGAAAATGTTTAGTAAAAGTCAGAGCTTTTGTTCAAAAGTGTTATACATTTTATAAACTGAGATTTTGTTTTCCTCTCTGTTGATTAGGAATATTTATCTGCATAAATAAGGATATTTTCTTACCCTATTAATGCACATATATATTCAATAAAAGAAGGTTCATGCACAAATAATAGCTAGTCATTCAAACAATTTAATTAAGGAATAAGTTGAAACATAAAATGCACACACATATTGGTTGATATAGAAACTTCAAACTACAAAATATACGGTAAATGAAAATAATGTTGTTAGTAGGTAAACCGTTATAGTAATCTCATAATGATTAGTACATAATACAGCAATTAAAAAATAGCAAAACATCATAACAATTTCATAGACAAATATAAGATAATGTAAGAATGAATTCAGGAATAGCTACCTGCTAGGATGTAGATGGGTACCCAAGGAGTCTGATTCCCTAAGAACAGTGTCTTGCTAACCTCTCCCTTGCTTTCATGCTTCTTTCATGGCTAACTATGTCTTGCTTACTCAGTGGCCCTGATTCATCAAGCCAAATCGTATTATCGATCCGGAATCGTGCGCGATCGCGCTATTCAACAACCGAAAAAGCTCGCGCACGAAGCCGCGCTTATCCGACAGGTTTTTACTCGCGATCTTGTATTAAAAGTCACTGTTCCCCTAACAAATCATTCTTTTTAATGGGAATCCGGCCGACAGATTCAGGAAGCGAGTGTACGCGCGCACTCGAGCCCCGGACCGCGGTAATCCGCGATCGCTGGTCGCGCGTATTATCGCGCTTCCCGCGATCGCGGATTTCAATGATGAATCAGGGCCAGTGACTCATACTCACAGGCTTCCTCTGGCACTATCTGACTTCCTTCTGCTGCTGGTTTCTGGCTGGTTCTGGCTGGCTTCTGGCTGGCTACCATTCTCCCAGCTCCCAGTCCTATACAGTTAATTCCTAATAGGTATCATTGGGGATCTTGGATTGGTTACTTGATGTGATCTTTTAGATGACTATTGGTAGACACCCCCCCACCAAAGATTTGGATTGGTTATTGTAACTTCAGGAATTTAATGGACCTCCCAGCTTAATTCGATTGATCTAAGTTTAGGGGTCAACAAAAGGTCCAGCTGGGTCATCACCCCAACCCACCTGTCCATACATGCATCCATCCCCTGCTGACTTAGGCTTGATTGAATTATTACTTCTTGAAGGCCCCACTGGTAACCAGTTTGTTATGGGAACTAGATCTTGTTTACTGGCATCTGTTTTATTATCTGTTTGTTTATTGTTCCTTGGGTGAGGTCTCCAATAGTCCCTGATTAGGCATCCCCCTATGGAATCCAGGTGGCTTTTACCAAGAGAAACAGATTCCAATGTACACACAACGTTTCTACCCCCACTTTCCTGCATTGTTTAATGCTACTTTATATGAAACCTTACTATTGGGATATGGCCTATAGTGTATGTATAAGCATGGTGTAATGCGCCTGGGTACACAAACCACAGCCAACTCCAAGAATCCTTTTATCAAGCTTTATTGTCGTCATAAAACAAGGCAAGGGTTATTCACAGATGATTAGTCCGATAAGGGTGGTACAGAAGGGTAAGCCAAAGGCAGGTCAGGAACAATCCGAGGTCAGGGCAGGCAGCAGGCAAGAATAGTCACAAACAATCCAAGGTCAGGGCAGGCAGCAGGCAAGAGTTTAGAAAGAATCAGGTATCAGACCGGGTTGCTATTGGTGATGACACAATAGGTTATTATGAACCAACACAGAGACTGTACCCAAGCACACTGTAGACAGAGAGGCTTATAGCGGGCCATGGTGTTCAGGATAGGTTCTCCATAAATGGCCAGAGTGCCCAATGACCTTGCGCCACCTCATTGGAGGAAACTGAATCCAGTTGGCCGCAGGGAATTCAAACTAACTATGTTCCACCCCGCGGCAAAGCTGCTGAGTGCCTCGCCCCTGAGGGGTACAAGAGGCACGTGTAGTAGCGCGCGCACCTCTTCCCACAGCACCCCTGGGACGTGCCCTACTTTGCACATCTGCAGGAGTGCTGAGAACAGGACTTTCTCTATTAACGTCCATAGGGATGCTGGGGATGCCGCCTGGCCGAACAGTAGTTTAGCTAGAATGGATCCCTCCGCCTGCAGGGAGAGACACGCTGCGGCGTCTCCCTCACCGGCTGTGATCCCAGTGACGCTGCGGGCTTGCTGGAAAGGTAAGTTCCTTACACATGGGAACATAGGGTACCATATGTACACCTATATATACATACATACACATACATACATATACATACATACACATATGTCTATAAAAATCTATAAACAATCTTGGGGTGCAACATCGCTAAATGCAATAAGAAAAAGAATATTGGTTTATACTCAAGTCAAACCAGTAGATGGTACTGTATCCTGTGTGTCAAATGTATAAAAACCCCTTCATTCGGAGACATGAAGCATGAGTTTGTTACACACTTTAAATGAAAACACAATGCCATCAACAGGTGGCCAATAATGCACAAAAGATAATTTAGGAGCAAGTGATCCATGAATGATAGCAGTAAGGGACAAAAAGGTTTTGGAACCAGAACTTTAATAGTGTATATATCTAAATTTGAGACCTAAAGGTACAGAGCAGAGAAGAAAGTAGCTCTTCCAGATTCCTTTTTAGCTCTGACATGTTACATGACAAAAACAGAACTTCCCTGCACTCTGTTCTTGGAATTGCTTTGAATCTGCCTTCTAGTAAGGTGGGGTTCTTTGGGTTGAGATGTGTCTAAGGACTGGGGGTCTGCGAGAAAATTTTGGTGGTCCACAGGTCTGGTCGGTGTGCCCCCCAGCGGGATCACAAAAAGGACCCTGCTGGGGTGGCGCATGGGTCAGAGCCGCGGACCATGTCCCCTGTATGGATGGCAGGCTTGGGCGGTGGGAGAGACCACTATAATGTAATTACGTCCACACACATACACACACAACTTTTACTGCTACATTTTGAAGCAGTACACTAAGGGCATTATTATTAAATTCTTATAAACTTACATTGATTTATTATTCTAAGATATATCTATATTTTTTTCTGTTAACAATATTATATAAACAACATTCCCTGAAAGAAAATGTTCACTGTTTCAGTTTCTTTTCTGTAAAATGTTGTTTGTTACAAATCATGATTATTGCTAAAAATAATCTGTATGTATACAAAAGCAAAGAGTGTAAAAAATAATCCGTCCCTTGTGTCAAATATGGCACTGGCTAAATATATCTTCTTATTTGCAAACATACATCTCCTATTGACTTAAAAGTAAAGCATCCTTATATTACAGGAACAGCTTTAGGTCACCAACAAGAAAGAACAGCTTTTGAATACAACAGATAAAGCGTAGCTAGGAACTAATGAAGACAAAAATAAAACATATGCATGACAGGACTGAATGATACCCTGGCTATAGGTTGCAGTTTCATTAACATGATGCTACTGTTCGGATAACGTCAACCACCTGGCTGCTTGCCTGGGAATATACATGTTACATACCTTGTTGCAACATTTTTGAAAACAGGTGGACAAAAATTTGGAATTCTGCAGGACAACATGGTGTTGGTTAACTACCTCATTGTATTCACATAACTGAATGCCATAACAGCAACATGTTCTGCTTTTTGAAGGAAAAGCTATCATTGCCATTAAAAATATAAAAATTAAGGCAACATTATTTAAAGCTTGAGATAGAGGTGCCTGCATAGCTGTTCAGATTTCCTATTCAGTACCTTCAGTGTATTATTAGTCGAGTGCATCAACACAATGCATATTGCCAGTTTGTGCACCAGCGGTATAAATTTGGGCAAAGTTTCTGTGTTTTAGCGCACTGAGCGAACCATCTACATTCCGAGTTAAGCTCTTTTCTCTAATATTAGTCATTTTAAATATTTTGTACTATGATATATTGTTCATGCTCATCATCTTTTTCTCTGTGTAACAGCTTTTCTATTCTATGGACCAGGGGTGCCCAAAGTTAACTTGGAGTCCCCTGTGTACAGTTCACCCAAATTAAAAAATAATAATGAGAATATTGCAGAAGCAAACCTTCTTCGTTAATACTTAAAGTCTGCTTTGCAATCACTTTTAATTTGAAATCATATAATATTCTGTTAATAATATTGTTATTTATTGGATAACCTAAGATTTTATATTTCAATACATTAAAAAGGAGCTTAGTAATACTGTTATAGAGATAGATCATAATTAAAACATTAGGTAAAGGTAAAATCAGACTGCAGAGCATAATTTACTCTCAGTCCCACAAGATTTTATCTTCCAGGAAACAACTGTCCTCAACTTATGGTTTGCTGGAACACAGGGGATATTACCTCCTGGAACTTGAGAAGATTGTTAAAATGATTAATTCTAGAGCTGACACTCTTACTGTATGTGTTGTAACATAATATATTCATAAAGAAAATACATTAAAGTCATATCTGGATATGAGACAAATGTATATTTAACATTATTAGGTTGTAATATGTGTATAGGAATGTCAAAAGATCAGTTACCCAGTTTTAATTCAGAAATAATTTCTTGTTGTTTAGAAAGTAAACACAATGTATATATATATATATATATTCAATACATACATATATATATATATATATATATATAAATGTTACAAATTAATATCATTACATTTTTTGTATTTAGGTGATTTAATGTTCAGTGCCACCGTACTATTGACATTATGTTTTCCATACCATGTTTTTATTAATAATTTTGGAATAATTAATTATACATAAATTGTTCCAGTATGATTAGTTTAAAAATTATATATATATGTATGGTTATTATTTTTATTTTTTTGCTATGTGGCTACAACTGTAATGTACTCTTGTACATGTTCTGCCACAATTAGCTAAAAATTTCAGGCATGTGACAGAAACTATTGATTCCAGAAGATCAGCTTTATATCAAGGCATTTAGCATTCTTTTAAATGATCGGATAGGATCGGATAGGTAAATAGATAAAGATTTGATATGCTACCTACTAAAGAATACCTAATTCTGTTGAGGCACCATTGTATTTTATACACCGCTGCCACACAGCAAAACAAATAAAAAAAATCACTTTTCCTCTCACTTTTATTTATTTGGTTTAGATTTCCTCAATTTTTTTGTTTTACTAAAAATACAATTATAATAATACAGATTATTGAACAACCTGGTTGAGCAATCAATATGTGTTTGACGACAGGTTTGAATGAAAAAAGTGGGTAAAAAAAAAAATATATATATATCTAAATATATATATATATATATCATATATATATTTATAAATCTATATATAGCTAGGCTTCTGCTTTAATTTTCTATATCATGGTTTCCTAAGTAAGAATCTCTTCACCATATACAGTAATAAATATATTTTCCTTTGAAAAACCCTGCAAGTAACAGCACTAAAGCCTAAAATATAAAATGTGACAATGATGTCAAATTATATAAAATTGCTAGACATACAAGCTCCTTCATGATTTGATTACAGAGACTGGAGAAGTTAAATATGTATAAGCTTTCCTTTTAATATTGTAGTCAGAGATGCACATTTTACTGTACTGTAGCTGAACTTGGTGGTTATATAGCACTCCTTATCTGTCAGTCATTTTTTTTTTTGTTAGCTATGACTGCTACATAATGTAGAAGGAGAAAGCAAAGGCTATAAACATCATTCCAGCGTACACATAAACAACGTTGTACTTGAATATATAGAACTTACATATTTACTTTACTTACTTATTCAGTGTGAGAAGACATTAAATAAATAGGTATAGCATAACATCAGAAGCATATTTTTAGTTATAATACAACACATGACAGTGCTATTTGACTGCAATTTTTATTTAGCTATTAAGTGACCTGATTTCCAACTTTAATTGCAATTCACTACTGCTTACAAATAAATGTAATAGACTGGGTACAATGCTTCATTATTGACATAAAAGATGACCTGTAGACACCATCAAGGCCTCCCTAATTGAAACTAACTAATTAACATAATTGCCCAGAAATGGAGTGTAGTTCATAATATCCATAACAACGCTGTAACCATGTAAAACACTATTGAAAAAATGCCAGTGCTATTCAACCACTTCATGTGAGCCCAGATTGTCCCCAAACTGGAATCACATGATACTGGAGTGAGCGGCACCATGTCATTATAGGGCACAGCTTCATGTAGCATTTAGTATTCCCCCACTGCTGGAGAGAGTACGGTTGAAGTGTACATGGGACATCATTGGACCAGATCACTGGACTTTTATTTTTAAAAGCTGCATTAGCTAGGTGGAAAACTAGAGAGGAAGGGAGAACTGGAAGTTGCAGCACTGGGCTTTAAAGCGATATTGAATAGGATAATAAAAAATACAATATGGAATGTATTAAATATGAATTTCCTTCTGCATCATGTGCTAGGCTCCAACAAAAATTTAAGACATAATTCATTTGATAGACAATTTAGCAGATAGGAAAACTGCAAAATCATGTATCAATGATGCAAATATCAGATCTTTATTGTATAAATCTTCATTTTATTTCAAGCATTTCCCTTTACTCTCGTTGAATAAAGTTGCACATAATTTACATTTTTTTTATTTCACAGCATAGTTTGAATTGATAGATGTCACCAAAATCAGCTGTGTCCACAATATTACCAATGTTACATGAAACTCAAAAATATCGAGCTTGAATACAAATATAGTTAGGTTGAAAAAATAAACTTGCCCATCAAGTTAAAACAGAAAACAGGCAGATGGAGAACAACAGCAACATATAACAGGCCAAGAAAATTAATAATGACCTTTACATTCTTTATGTGTCTTGACATGTTATTTTTCTGTCTTTTCAACTAATGAAAATATTAAGAACCATATTTTATTTTATAAAGCACCAAAAAGTCCAATGATATGTATAGTGACATAATCCTTAGTAGGTAGTGCTACAGGACCATCATTCAAACCCCTCTAATTTGAGCTCAAGTGGACAAAGAAGACATTGATGCAGTTTCCAGATTAAGATTTATTCACATGTGGGAAAAGAGTATAGCAGAGTGCTATCTCATTACAGATTACCAATAGCAGTGTTCCTATTTTATAGCCTAAAACAGTAGTCGCCAACCTAAAATTACCAGGTCCGGACCGCGCATGCGCGGGGAGCTGAGTGTCACTGAAAGTGGGAGAAACCTCCCCATAGTGATGTCATGTTGCTATACCTGTATGTATAGAGTGATCTTTTCAACTTTTATTTGACTGTTATATCAGCATTCAGAAATAGCTACATTAATGCTCTCTATATAATTCCAAAATATCCTCAAAAATAACTGCTTGTAACTTAAATTTCTTAAAGGGTTTTTTTCAGAGAGACTTTTTTATTTATCAATTTGTATAGTTTATAAATATGAAATATAGAGGAATGTGATGAGCGTGGCTTCTTCCTTAGGAATGCACAGTAAAGTAAAAGTAATTTGTATCACTTGTCTTGCTCAGAAAACTATTTCGGTCATATTTGCTTTACAACACAGTACGATGTTCTGCAATCTATTTAGCTATCTATGCTATCTTTAAAAAGAATTTGGATAACAATGGCTTTTGATATTCCAACAGTTTGCCTTTTTTGTCAAGTTGCCTAATCTTTTTGAAATGTATGGTAACTAACTAGTTAAAAAAAGACATGTATCTAAGTATAAAGAAATGAAAAAATCAATACATGTAGCATACAATAGAATTTTTTTTAGGATATGGTTTATTTAAACAAAAAAAGAGAGCGAGTTGCAAATTGAAGAACTATCCTACAGAAAGGGACTGTACGTTTTTTATTATAATCACTTATTAATCACTAGTAAAAACTATACAATAAAAAGGACAAATCAGTCAATAGAGGAATGCGTACATTCAACCAGTGTCATTCACAAGCTATAGTTACAGAGAACCAAGCCTACTCTGTACTTCTCACAGACCCTGAGGGACCATAAACATAACCTCAATATTAGGAATGGGTGTCAGTTAACAGTTATATTCAGATGCTTTCAGAAACTGTCACTCATACCAAAGATATTTTTTTCGGGTTGCAGTATGCCATAATTTAATTTTGATAAATAAAAATGATATTTAAATATATAGTGCCAGGGAAAATTAAATATTTTTGTGTAAGACAATTGGTTAACTACCTCATTGTATTCACATAACTGAATGCCATAACAGCAACATGTTCTGCTTTTTGAAGGAAAAGCTATCATTGCCATTAAAAATATAAAAATTAAGGCAACATTATTTAAAGCTTGAGATAGAGGTGCCTGCATAGCTGTTCAGATTTCCTATTCAGTACCTTCAGTGTATTATTAGTCGAGTGCATCAACACAATGCATATTGCCAGTTTGTGCACCAGCGGTATAAATTTGGGCAAAGTTTCTGTGTTTTAGCGCACTGAGCGAACCATCTACATTCCGAGTTAAGCTCTTTTCTCTAATATTAGTCATTTTAAATATTTTGTACTATGATATATTGTTCATGCTCATCATCTTTTTCTCTGTGTAACAGCTTTTCTATTCTATGGACCAGGGGTGCCCAAAGTTAACTTGGAGTCCCCTGTGTACAGTTCACCCAAATTAAAAAAAAATAATAATGAGAATATTGCAGAAGCAAACCTTCTTCGTTAATACTTAAAGTCTGCTTTGCAATCACTTTTAATTTGAAATCATATAATATTCTGTTAATAATATTGTTATTTATTGGATAACCTAAGATTTTATATTTCAATACATTAAAAAGGAGCTTAGTAATACTGTTATAGAGATAGATCATAATTAAAACATTAGGTAAAGGTAAAATCAGACTGCAGAGCATAATTTACTCTCAGTCCCACAAGATTTTATCTTCCAGGAAACAACTGTCCTCAACTTATGGTTTGCTGGAACACAGGGGATATTACCTCCTGGAACTTGAGAAGATTGTTAAAATGATTAATTCTAGAGCTGACACTCTTACTGTATGTGTTGTAACATAATATATTCATAAAGAAAATACATTAAAGTCATATCTGGATATGAGACAAATGTATATTTAACATTATTAGGTTGTAATATGTGTATAGGAATGTCAAAAGATCAGTTACCCAGTTTTAATTCAGAAATAATTTCTTGTTGTTTAGAAAGTAAACACAATGTATATATATATATATATATTCAATACATACATATATATATATATATATATATATAAATGTTACAAATTAATATCATTACATTTTTTGTATTTAGGTGATTTAATGTTCAGTGCCACCGTACTATTGACATTATGTTTTCCATACCATGTTTTTATTAATAATTTTGGAATAATTAATTATACATAAATTGTTCCAGTATGATTAGTTTAAAAATTATATATATATGTATGGTTATTATTTTTATTTTTTTGCTATGTGGCTACAACTGTAATGTACTCTTGTACATGTTCTGCCACAATTAGCTAAAAATTTCAGGCATGTGACAGAAACTATTGATTCCAGAAGATCAGCTTTATATCAAGGCATTTAGCATTCTTTTAAATGATCGGATAGGATCGGATAGGTAAATAGATAAAGATTTGATATGCTACCTACTAAAGAATACCTAATTCTGTTGAGGCACCATTGTATTTTATACACCGCTGCCACACAGCAAAACAAATAAAAAAAATCACTTTTCCTCTCACTTTTATTTATTTGGTTTAGATTTCCTCAATTTTTTTGTTTTACTAAAAATACAATTATAATAATACAGATTATTGAACAACCTGGTTGAGCAATCAATATGTGTTTGACGACAGGTTTGAATGAAAAAAGTGGGTAAAAAAAAAAATATATATATATCTAAATATATATATATATATATCATATATATATTTATAAATCTATATATAGCTAGGCTTCTGCTTTAATTTTCTATATCATGGTTTCCTAAGTAAGAATCTCTTCACCATATACAGTAATAAATATATTTTCCTTTGAAAAACCCTGCAAGTAACAGCACTAAAGCCTAAAATATAAAATGTGACAATGATGTCAAATTATATAAAATTGCTAGACATACAAGCTCCTTCATGATTTGATTACAGAGACTGGAGAAGTTAAATATGTATAAGCTTTCCTTTTAATATTGTAGTCAGAGATGCACATTTTACTGTACTGTAGCTGAACTTGGTGGTTATATAGCACTCCTTATCTGTCAGTCATTTTTTTTTTTGTTAGCTATGACTGCTACATAATGTAGAAGGAGAAAGCAAAGGCTATAAACATCATTCCAGCGTACACATAAACAACGTTGTACTTGAATATATAGAACTTACATATTTACTTTACTTACTTATTCAGTGTGAGAAGACATTAAATAAATAGGTATAGCATAACATCAGAAGCATATTTTTAGTTATAATACAACACATGACAGTGCTATTTGACTGCAATTTTTATTTAGCTATTAAGTGACCTGATTTCCAACTTTAATTGCAATTCACTACTGCTTACAAATAAATGTAATAGACTGGGTACAATGCTTCATTATTGACATAAAAGATGACCTGTAGACACCATCAAGGCCTCCCTAATTGAAACTAACTAATTAACATAATTGCCCAGAAATGGAGTGTAGTTCATAATATCCATAACAACGCTGTAACCATGTAAAACACTATTGAAAAAATGCCAGTGCTATTCAACCACTTCATGTGAGCCCAGATTGTCCCCAAACTGGAATCACATGATACTGGAGTGAGCTGCACCATGTCATTATAGGGCACAGCTTCATGTAGCATTTAGTATTCCCCCACTGCTGGAGAGAGTACGGTTGAAGTGTACATGGGACATCATTGGACCAGATCACTGGACTTTTATTTTTAAAAGCTGCATTAGCTAGGTGGAAAACTAGAGAGGAAGGGAGAACTGGAAGTTGCAGCACTGGGCTTTAAAGCGATATTGAATAGGATAATAAAAAATACAATATGGAATGTATTAAATATGAATTTCCTTCTGCATCATGTGCTAGGCTCCAACAAAAATTTAAGACATAATTCATTTGATAGACAATTTAGCAGATAGGAAAACTGCAAAATCATGTATCAATGATGCAAATATCAGATCTTTATTGTATAAATCTTCATTTTATTTCAAGCATTTCCCTTTACTCTCGTTGAATAAAGTTGCACATAATTTACATTTTTTTTATTTCACAGCATAGTTTGAATTGATAGATGTCACCAAAATCAGCTGTGTCCACAATATTACCAATGTTACATGAAACTCAAAAATATCGAGCTTGAATACAAATATAGTTAGGTTGAAAAAATAAACTTGCCCATCAAGTTAAAACAGAAAACAGGCAGATGGAGAACAACAGCAACATATAACAGGCCAAGAAAATTAATAATGACCTTTACATTCTTTATGTGTCTTGACATGTTATTTTTCTGTCTTTTCAACTAATGAAAATATTAAGAACCATATTTTATTTTATAAAGCACCAAAAAGTCCAATGATATGTATAGTGACATAATCCTTAGTAGGTAGTGCTACAGGACCATCATTCAAACCCCTCTAATTTGAGCTCAAGTGGACAAAGAAGACATTGATGCAGTTTCCAGATTAAGATTTATTCACATGTGGGAAAAGAGTATAGCAGAGTGCTATCTCATTACAGATTACCAATAGCAGTGTTCCTATTTTATAGCCTAAAACAGTAGTCGCCAACCTAAAATTACCAGGTCCGGACCGCGCATGCGCGGGGAGCTGAGTGTCACTGAAAGTGGGAGAAACCTCCCCATAGTGATGTCATGTTGCTATACCTGTATGTATAGAGTGATCTTTTCAACTTTTATTTGACTGTTATATCAGCATTCAGAAATAGCTACATTAATGCTCTCTATATAATTCCAAAATATCCTCAAAAATAACTGCTTGTAACTTAAATTTCTTAAAGGGTTTTTTTCAGAGAGACTTTTTTATTTATCAATTTGTATAGTTTATAAATATGAAATATAGAGGAATGTGATGAGCGTGGCTTCTTCCTTAGGAATGCACAGTAAAGTAAAAGTAATTTGTATCACTTGTCTTGCTCAGAAAACTATTTCGGTCATATTTGCTTTACAACACAGTACGATGTTCTGCAATCTATTTAGCTATCTATGCTATCTTTAAAAAGAATTTGGATAACAATGGCTTTTGATATTCCAACAGTTTGCCTTTTTTGTCAAGTTGCCTAATCTTTTTGAAATGTATGGTAACTAACTAGTTAAAAAAAGACATGTATCTAAGTATAAGGAAATGAAAAAATCAATACATGTAGCATACAATAGAATTTTTTTTAAGATATGGTTTATTTAAACAAAAAAAGAGAGCGAGTTGCAAATTGAAGAACTATCCTACAGAAAGGGACTGTACGTTTTTTATTATAATCACTTATTAATCACTAGTAAAAACTATACAATAAAAAGGACAAATCAGTCAATAGAGGAATGCGTACATTCAACCAGTGTCATTCACAAGCTATAGTTACAGAGAACCAAGCCTACTCTGTACTTCTCACAGACCCTGAGGGACCATAAACATAACCTCAATATTAGGAATGGGTGTCAGTTAACAGTTATATTCAGATGCTTTCAGAAACTGTCACTCATACCAAAGATATTTTTTTCGAATAACTTTAGATTTCACTATTTCAGTCCTCAAGCCTTTTCTCCCTATTTCCCTGAATCCAAGAGCATTTTTTGGGGATATGATTTAGGGGTAACATATTATATTACAAAAAATTATATATTTGTATATATATATATATATATATATATATATATATATATATATATCCCAATATTTTATAGGTTTAACTGCTGGAACTTAATGTGATAAGGCATTTTAATATTATCCTGGAACACTACACACAATTTAAAATTCTTTGTTACCAGATTTTTTTTTATGATAGATAACCTATTGCTAAACCCTAAAAATAAACAATATAAACAATACCAGTGATTCCAGCTTTTTACCCATCTTAGATATTAGTAGTACATCAGATGTATACCAGACCTATATAACTATCCCATCTGGCTGTACAGATAATTCACACTTTAGGAAATAAATAGATATTTCACAAGATTTGCTCTGCATTCCACAGTTACATTCGTTATATTTACAGTAGTAAAAGTATAAGCTAATGCAGCTTCCAGCAAACAGCCATCAAGCCTCATATTTATAATATCGTTGAAGACTCCGAAAGCCTTCAGGTGAATCTGTGGGCAGTAGCTCTCCATGGTGCTGAAACCTGGTATAAACATAACTCTGGAAAGCTCATGCTGGCAGAAAGGTTAAATTAGTTCCTTGGTAACATAAAATCACATTTCAAGCGTGGTAAACATTTTCTACACACCCTTACAACCCCTCCCCCCTTCCATACTCACACCTTATTTTCTACATAGAGTAAATGTTACAGTAAAAACTTTTTATTATTGACAAAACATTGCTATCTATATGTATGTCAAATAATGTATTTTTCACTAGGTGAATCTCTATCTTTAATATAGAATTTTGGGCAGTTTTATATTTAAAATTTGGGTAGTACTTTGGGAAAAATAATTTTTATTGTGCCAGTGTTCACTACGAATAGGGTAAAGCTGTGAATAGGATAAAACCATGCAAAAAGAAATGAAAACAAAATGAACTAACACTTTTGAAAGTAGACTAGATTTGATAGGTAAATATTTTTAACCCTATTATCTGCATGAAGTTTATTGTTTTTGTGTCAACTTAGAATTTTTGTGGCTATGCAGTCCAATTACATTTTTACCAGCTGCAGTTCCTAATGCTTTCATATGGGTATGAGCCTTAAATGATAAGAATTTCTCTTGAATGGCTGATTCTTTGGGGTGAACAAACTAATGGAACTAACTCACACAACGGACTATGCGTACCACCAGAAAATGGTACCAAATATACCACCAGAAATTTACCAATTATAATAATCTGTTGTGAAGTCAAGTTTAGTTGTTTCCATCAGTTAGATAGATGATCTTAACTGTTTTTTATGTTTTCAGGGATATATATATATATATATATATATATATATTTGTTAGGAAATGGTTATTGGGTCATTGCAGTATCCCACCATGTATATTTTGTCCAGCAATGTCACTTGCAGGAGAATAAATAGCAGCAGTCCCTGTTTTCCTTTAGCTGTGTAGCCTGATGTATTTATCGGCATGTCTAGCACCCACTTTGAGGCTGTGCACAGCTGAAGGGGATTTTAGAGCCAGATTAGTTCCTGACACTATCCTGAACTGCCATTGGCAGCTGGGACTTTAAAGCCTATTTGCAACCAGTTACAACTGTAATTTGTAATACTTGATAAGATAATAAAATAACACTTCAGGACAATAGCATAATGTGATTAATAAGTGTCAAACTGTATTCCATGTTTT